>NC_044575.1:32121344-32373844 GCF_901933205.1 Camarhynchus parvulus | reverse complement strand
AGTACACAGCTGAGAATATGCTCCAAGAGATAATACAACCATTCCCTGCTATTTGGTGGACTTTGTGATACTGGGTGTGATTGTGTACCTCAGTCGTGGCAGACAGCTTTAATTCACATTTTGTCCAATGGCACTAATTAGATACACTGCTTATAGTCAGGTTTCTTAATCTCCAGCTAAGAAACATATGGCATGTAAAAGAAATTAATTACAAAGGCAGAGCACTCAGTTCTGTCCCACTGTTCCTGACTTGCACACTTACAGTCTCCATACGATTTAGAAGTTAGTTGCCCTAACATTATATTTTTTTCTTTTCTGGCAATGGCTAGGGAAGAAGCAACAAAAACTTTCACATTGATGATGAGGTTTCTTACACAAGAGTGTGCATGCCACTTGGCATGCACAAGTGTACAAATTGCTTGCTTTCATCTACAAAAAATGACAATGTCCAGGTACCTCAGAATGGCAGCCATGCTCTCCAATGCATCAAGCAGTATCTGAATTACTGTAATCCACAATCCTGCTAGGTGTGGTATTTTCCAGGTTGTTGACTAAAACACTAAGAATATAAGTATCAAACCCAAAGGAACATTATTTAGAATCAGAACTGTTGACTATCACTTTTTTCCCCCCATGCACTGGAAGGTATTCTACCCTGATATTAACAGATATGGTGTAATATAATAAACTGTTTTTGAATCACAAAAGTAAAAGATGGGAAGGAAGCCACTGGGTTAAGATAGTGCAAAACAAAAATCGAGGAAAAGACCTCCTGAAGAATGCTCCAAACTGGGATCTAGCAAAGGGCAAGAACTGAGGTCAAGCTAAAGGTTTCAGCAGACATAATCAAGCCGTAGATGCATATAATGTTGGCATATGTACAGAATATATTACGTCTTACTGTATCTTCAAACAGTTAATGTCTACTTCTTACAAAGAGAAACACTGAAGTTGTTTTCATAGAATGTTAATCCCAGAAGAGAAATAACATTATTTCAAAAGAAGAAGAACTTTGCTGTAAGTCATTTGAAAATTGTAATTTCATTCTGCCACTGTTTGGTGTCTATCAAACTGAGGTCAGGACATTCTCATAGTAAATTCAAATCTTTACTTTTTGTCCTCATAGCACTGTTGGCAAGATCCTGAAAGATCCCTACTGAATTGAAATGATGCTCTGCTGAGTGATTTTTGAGCCTGAAGTGTGAATTCCATAGTTTGCATGAACTACCTACATCTTTCTGCTGCCAGCTCTGCTCTTACACGCCAGGGCACATCAAATCTAACTTGCAATATCCTGAATATTAGTCTAAAGTCTATTCTGAACTCAGCAAAAACACCGAGCAAAAATACATGCTGATTCCTCAGGGTCCACAAAACTTCATAGTGACTGAAAAGACAAAAATTTAATTGTCCAATTGCTGTTGAGGAAAAGATCAACGAACTCTACATATCTACAACATAAGGGTAATAAATATTTATTGTTTTAAGATAATTTGGCTTCCGTTCCTCAATCATAAAAGATTAATAAACATTTCATCATCATAACATTTGCATAATTTCAAATAATTTTCTTTTACTACAATGATTTGAACCTCACTTTTGTTCCTTTCTTATGTATTCTGGAAAATATATTCCATTTCTAAAATATATTGAGTTGCTTACTTCTTTTGTTGAACTTAAGAGCTTAATACCTATCCATACATAGCATTAGGAAGTTCTAAAAACTCATTTAAAGAAGATTTTAATTTTGGAAAATTCGTGTTTAAGAAGATACAAAATCTTTATCTTCCATTAGTAAAATTTCAAATTCAAATACTTCGTTTATGCATTATACACATCTCTATGATGTTTTCTTATGAGAAGTTATATAAGTTATATCCTTTATATGCTATTTTAGAAAGCAAAAATATTTAAATATTAAAAACATTTACTAAAATGGTTATTTGTTCTGGTAATTTGACATGCACAGTATCAAGCTCGGCAGAATGGAAATGTTACCAAAAGTCAGAAATTCTTCGCAAGACAAAACCAGAGTGTTAAATATTGATATTCAGATGAAATGTATAGTTGGTAGTAGGAAGGCAAAATCTGGCAAAGGAAAAATAAAAATACGGCTTCTGTGTATACTACCAATCCTCCCTGTAGGTGTTTGTAGACTAGAGACAGAACACAGCTATAAAGGACAACAAGTAATCCTGTAGCAGAGGTACACCTATTCATTACTGTTACTTAACTCCTGCATTAATTTTTAAAAGTAAAACTACTTATTTTACACTATAAGGGAAAATAATGTTGCTTAATTAAAATGTTCTCTGGAGGTAGGAAAAAAAAAAAAACAAAAACACCAGTGAGAAATTCTTAATGTTTGAATTGCTGACCAGTGCTACTGGCTACATTATATTTGAAGAGATATGAACTTTTCCTTGGATATGCTGACTGTCCCATGGCACTAGAAAATATGGCACCTGTTTATGGACAATTGCAACATGAGATTTTTAACTGGGCTACTGAAGCAATTTTCAATTGACACACTTTTCTGAATTCAGTTGATGGCAGTTCCAGGATATGGAGATCAGTTGCAATGTAAGAGACATTTCTCCACAAAACAAAGATACAAAGCTCATTAATTTTAATCTTTGAAGGATTATGCATAATATGATACCATTATAATCATTAAAGTGTAAGTCTGAATGGAACAAAGTTTAATAAATTGATTTCCTGCTTTGTCAACAAAAATTGATATAAAGAGATGATAAAACCCCACCCTCCTGTGGGTGAGGAGATTCATACAGTAATAATCTAACAACATTTCTTCCTGAAAATAAAACAAATTCCACATAAGCTTCTAAAGCAAAATACTGTTCCTGAATTCTTCTGTAAAATAGTATGTTGCGGCGTGGCCGCTTTGCTTTTGTATTTGTAAAATTTAAAGTTCAGTTATATTTTAATGTTGTTTAATACTCAGTTGGTGTGTTCCAGTTTCCCCCCAGTTTTGTTAGAAAATGGTTCTGTCTTAGGCTCCCTCCCCACCTTCCCCCTCTGCAGTTATCTGTCAATCCCACAGTTGTCTTGGAAACTCCCGCCACTTTGTATCCACTGTCATGTCAATCCTCAGTTCCCTCCTTAGTTGCTATGGTTTCTTAGTTAATCCCTCCTATGTTTCCAGGGCAACCTCCCTGTCCATCACCCTCTGCCACGCCCAGTCCCTAGAATCTTCCATGCTAGGCTGAGGGTGATTGGTGCAGAGGTTGCTGTCCCTCCCCAACTCACTTCTCATTCATTGTTCCTTTTTGTCCGTCAGTCGGTTCTGTTCTGTTACTGGCCGGGGGGCGGGTTTACTCCTCCCCTCTGGGCCCCTTTAAACCCTCGTGTTGTCCACGCCGACTCTGGCAGGTCTTTGCAGCCGCTGCGTGTCCCTGTTCACTCCCTCTCCTAATAAACCTCTCCTGCTGCGAAGAGCTGCTGCCTCTCTCGCCTTGTCCTTGCTGCCTTCGCTTTGCTCGCTGCCGTAGCCTGCCTCCTGGGGAGCCGCCTTCTCTCACCCTGCCGTGGGAGAGGTCTCCCTAGGCAGCCGATCGCCCCGACCGCTCCCTGCCTGGAGCGAGGGCCGAGTGGCCACGCGGCTGGCCCAGCCGGCTGTGGCGCGCATTCTTGTGGAGCGTACCGGGCTCAATGTCACGCGTGGCAGAAATAGTACAAAGACAAAACAAAGTATAATTGCATAGCCATTATACTAGGATTGCAGACTCAAAAATATTTCAGGTATTTTAAACAGATGTCAGAAAGTCTTGCTTAAATAATTCTGCACAACACAGGACATTGTATTACACGAGAAGTGTATTGGTAAGATAGGCATGGATTTTTTTGCAACAGAAAAGGTTGAGACAGTTCACAAATTATCAGAATGGTGCTATCCAGACAGAAAATTGTCTAGGAGAATTTTTTTAATGTAAATTTTTGATCCACTTTTCCATGATACTTTACTGCCTCCTTTTCATTATTCCAAATAGTATGTAATATTCTGTTCTGTTTGTTATTATTTCGAAAAATACAACAGTTCTTCAACCTTGATGTTCTTTTAAATGGTTAAGCAGCACCACAAGCCTCAAAAAGGATTTAATTAAATAAGCATTTCAGGATTCACTCTACCTATAAAAAATTTTGAGCTCTAACAAGGAAACTGAAATATCCTCAGCTGTTCCTAAACTCTGTTTATATTCTAGGCAGATTATAAAAGTATGACAGGTTTTTTGTCTAATTATAATATACAACAGAAGTATGCTGTTCTTAAGAGTCTCTGAAAAGAATAATTTAACCAGCTTTATTATCACAAAATGAAGAACTGATGAGAGGTAAGTTGTCTACAAGTTTTAAAAACATAAATTCAAAACATTTTTTTTTACACATTTTATTTTGCACTTAGAAAGAATGAAGAGAGATAAAGTGACTTTATAACTGTATTCATTTCAGCAAACAGCATATATTTCACATGAAGTAACAAAAATTCCTACCTTGATGGACTGACTGTAAGGTCCTATGCTGGCAGGTGCCCAGTGGGAAATGCTCTGTACATGCATGACCAGCTTTTCATCATGTACTACATCATCTGTTGCCACGTCATACTTATGTGCAAGGCAGTCAATGCAAAACAGCACTCCATCAGGTAACAGTGTTTCCACACATACTCTGAAAACACAAGATATTTTTTTTTTTCAAACAGAACTTTGCTTGAACCAATTTCCAACATCTATTTTCCACTTCTTTTTTGTCTGGACATTATCTTAGGAAATTTTGCCTGGATCATATAGTAAAAGTTAGAGAATTGCAATAACCTGCTAGCATTAACACTGTTACCTCCTCAAGGACAATGCTGGCTCACAGACAGCTTCTTGTCCACCAGGACTCCCAGGTCCTTCTTTGCAGAGCTGCTTCCCAGCACTTCAGTCTCCAGCCTGCAGTGCATGGCAGGTGCATTCCTCCCCAGGTGCAGGACCCTGCATTTGACTTTGCTGAATTTCAGAAAGTTCTTCTCTGCCCATCTCTCCAAGCTGTCGAGGTCCTTCTGGAGGGCTGCACAGCCCTCTGGGGTATAAGCCAATCCTCCAAGCTTGGTGTCAACAGTGAACTTGCTGAAGAGGGATCTGCACCTTTATCCAAGGCATTGATGAATAAATTAAACAATACTGGGCCCAATATTGAATCTTGGGACACACTATTAGTGACTGGTCTTCAACTAGACCCTGTGCCACTGATTATGACCCTCTGGGATCTGCCATTCAGGCAGTTCTCAATCCACCTCTCTGTCCACTCATCCAGTCCCTACTTCCTGAGTTTGCCTATGAGGCTGCCAAGAGACAGTGTCAAAGTTTTCTAAAAAGAAGCAGCTTATGTCTCCTTCATAACCTTTTCACAAGATATTTTTAATACTAGCATATTTTTCTGCTATACTTAAGGTTGCATGACAGATACATACATATGACAGGACTCAAAATCTACTTAAGCATTCATTTATAAAGTTCACTTCTGTTTCCTCCAAGGAAGACTGAGTGCCTTGATGAACAGAGAGACGTGTGTTGCATGTGGCCAGTTAAAAAGCGGGGGGGGGTTGAGGTCTATGTGGGGAAATCAACATTTCAAAGCCTGGAAAACAATTATATTTGCAGTCCATGCATAGAAAAGTCATTTAGGTCCCAGCAGGAATCCAACAAAAAATTACTTGTTCTCTTTACATATCGTGTAACAGCCTTATAAAATTCTTCCCATCTTGCTTATTTCTTCCAAGAAAACTATTTTTCTCCTCACCTACCACATGTAAATATAGTAGTTTTTCCTCATTACCATCATTCATAAGCATGGATGAATGGATTTTCTGCTTGGGCTGGTAAATTTTCAAGACAATTTTGCAAATTTATTGCAGATCCACACCCGAGTCAGTGCTTCCAGCATACCGCTCGTGAGAACTTCCACAACCAGGCCTCTGTACATAATGCAATGATGCAACCATGCAAACTGCTGTATAATTTTTCTTCAGGACAAAATGCAACATAGACAAATATGCAACATAAACTCAGTGCTGTGGAAAGGGACCTGAGGATGGTGGTCAATGGCAAGTTGAACATGAGTCAGCAGTGCCCTGGCAGCCAAGCGTGCCCAGGGGTGCATCAGGCACAGCATGGCCAACCGGGCAAGGGAGGGGATTGTCCCCTCTGCTCTGCTCTGAGGCAGCCTCACCTCGAGTGCTGAGGGCAGTTTTGGGTGCCACAGTAAGATATAGAGCGTTAGACAGCATCCAAAGGAGGGCAGGAAAGATGGTGAAGAGCCTTGATGGGCAGCCATATGAGGAGCAGATGAGGTCACTTGGTCTGCTCAGCCTGGAGGAGATTAAGGGGAGAGCTCATTGCAGTTACAGCATCCTCATGAGGGGAAGAGGAGAGGCAGGCACTGATCTCTTCTCTGCAGTGACAGTGACAAGACTGAGGGAATGGTATGAAGTTGTGTCAGGGGAGGTTTAGGTTGGATATTAGGGAAAGGTTCTTCATCCAGAGGGTGGTTGGGCACGGGCTATCCAGGGAAGTGGTCACAGCATCAACCAGGCAGAGCTCAAGAAGTTTTTGGAAAATGCTCTTCTCAGGCACAGTGTGTGATTCTTAAGATGTCATCTGCAGGATCATGAACTAGATTTTGACAATCCTTGTGTGTCCCTTCCTACTCAGAATATTCTATGATGCTCTGAAAACTGTTTGCTCCATAAAAATAAAAGTAAAAAGCCATTTTCCTGCAACTTTCTAATCTTTCTACCTTTTTATTTTATTGATGGAGGGCTATGTAGCTGACTGTGCAAATGTGGAGGCCTAAAACATGCAGGCATAAGAAATGAAAGTTAAATTGTGAGAACTTGAGTCCATAAAGAGAACTTACAACATGTAGGAGTGGAGACTAATTTTGTGTAGTTTGCAGCTGGGATTAGATCCCTCCTCTGAAGGCACACACAGCTGACCCTCCCATTTCTCTCTGATTTAATAATCCTGGCCTACAGTCAGCATCTTGAAGAAGCCTCTCTCTGCTTGTTTTGGGTCTGACACAAAGGCAGTGTAGTAGAATGTGATGATTATCTTAATAATGTCTTTAAACTATTTGTCTTGCTATACTTGAAATTCACAAGCCTCTATTACACTTCATATTCTGCAATAAGAGTATAAAATATAGGATTTTTCATTAGAAAATTGCTGAACAGTTGGTTTTAAAAATATGTAAAAGACAAGAGGTACAACCACACGGTTGACCCTGCTTTTAGTGCAGGATTAGACGAGATGACCTCCAGAGGTCCCTTGTAACCTGTATTACCCTATGATTCAAGTGAAATTTCTCAAGCTACATCAGTTCTGCATTCTCAGCATATTATCTCAGAAGCATAAGAAATTACTGTAAAAATTACAAATTACTGTAAAAAGAAATAAGCCATTTTGACAAAGGCAATAAAAAATACAAACAGAAGATTAGTTTTAACACACATCTTAAAAAAAAAAAACATGGGCAAGGTGTTTTGTATCCAATTTCCAATGGAAAACAAACCCACCACACGCAAATAACACAGAAATCACATAGTACACACCTAGACCATCAAGCAGTTTCATTATGTCAGATGTAGACTTGGACGCAACGTAGAAGATTTTGTACAACACATATTGAAAAAACTATGCTTTGCGTATCTATGAATTAAAGTGCTATCACCAGTGTAATTTCTTTTCATACTTGAATTCTTACTGAACATGGAAGTGCAGCTAAGCTATCCATCTAGTGTGATTATCTGAGGGAAACACAAGATATTGAGAACAACTACACTGGATGGAGACAAAGATCCATCTAATCCAGTATTTGTCTGCAACCAGAGCCAAGTGCATATAGGCAGGGGAAGAAAAGAGACAGACTAAATATAGTTTTGAAATAACTTTCAGTATCTCATGATGCAAATCCCAAGCAACTGCTCAGATAGCAATTTTGTCAAATGCTTTAGTATTGAACAAAATAAGTAGAAAAAAGTGAGTAACGTTTGTCACAAAGACCTAGAAGGTTCCAGACCTCATCACTTTTAGGAAGACTTAATGTTGGTAGTATGGCTTCAGCAATGCTTTTGACTTTCTCCTGTAATGCACTCATAGAGAAATTGTTGATGTATGGGCTGGATGAGTAGAGAGTAAGGTAGAGTGAAAACTGGCTGAACAGCCAGGCCCAGTGTGTGGGATTAGTAGCACAAAGTCTCACAGGTGAACAACCAGGAGCCTATACTGGGCCCACTCCTGTTCAACATCTTCCTTCATAATTGGCATGATGAGGCAGTGTATCCTTGGCAAGTTTCCATCCACATGGATGTTGACAGGATGAAGAAACAGGCATACAGGAACTTGATGAAGTTTGGCAAGGAGAAGCTGCAAGTTCTACACCTGGGGGTGAAACAAACCCAAGGTCCAGTATAGTCTGTGGGCCCACTGGCTCAAAAGCAGCATTACCGAGAAGGACTGGAGGTTCCTGATGGACACCAACTTGAACGTAAGCTAACAACGTGCCCTTGTGACAAAGAGGTTTGATGATATCCTGGGTTGCATTCAGAGAAGCACTGCCAAAAGGTCAAGGGATGCAAACAGAAAAGAAAAGCAAATAAAATCCCAGCAATACAAACATTTGTCAGTTCAATCAAGTCAAAAAGAACTAAGACTTGCAAACCATGTATTATCCTTCTGTAAGTCCAGATGGGGGCGGGCATTTGTAAACCTTATGGTATATATTAAAGCAGGAATTTCTAGCCCTAGTGGTTTTGACATGAGCAGCTGTGATGTTAATACTCCAAAAGGCAGCAAAAGTCTTCTTCTGTGAGACACAAACATTTGGCAAAATGCTTCACAAATATGGCAACAATAATTCAGACTATTACAGTGCATCATAAATATACTATAGCAGTAGTCTAATCCTACCTTGCTGGTGGACACAAATCAAATTCTGTCACATAAACTGAGTTTATAACACTGAAATCTTTCATGCTCTTCATATATAGATGAACCAAAATAATATCTTTCAGTTTGAATCCCTCTGAAGTCAAATTAGCTGCAGGATTAAAAAAAAATAGCTGTTAAAGACAGAATATTGTAAATGTATTTAGAAAGACAGCATAGGCATCCTGGTTTTGTTCAGCAAAACCAACTGGTGATAACCTAACTGTTGTCTAAACATAACTGAAGATTTTGCAATATACCACCTTTCCCCATTTAGTACTTCTTTCCTTCATTACATTCTTTCCCATGTTAGTTTTCCAAATATACAGAAGTCGACTGCAAAATAAATTTTATCCACTCTGAGGAGTGGTGAATTCTTGTCCCATGAAAACACATCATGCATTCATGCATGTAGATATGTTACAGCCAGAATTACTTGTATCCATAAATCTGATTGTCTTGGGGGGGGCTTGGGGTGGGTTGTTCATTCTGTGACAGCTAGTAATCTACAAAGGACTTTGAATCACAAAAATACAGAACTGGAAGGGGCAATAGCCATCTTCAAGAAAAAGATCAAATATTTGTAGGCCATTCCAGACAGATGCTTGTCTAAGCTGTTTTTAAAAACTCTCACTGCAATAATAATCTCTGTATAAACAAAGAATTACAAACGGCAAGACAGACAATAGGAAACAGAAGTGGCCACAGGAGAATTGAAGGAAAGATGAGAGCAGAGGAAAGCTCAAGCAGACAGCTAAAGAAGAGATACTAAGAAGTCAAGATCATCTGAATGTGTATGCATAGAATACTCCAGACATAGTGCTCAGAGAGAATGTATTACTCTCATACAGTCAACCACATAAGCAGATATGTCATCACTTCTGCAGTGTCCTTTTTGTAGCTCATGAGCAATAGAAACTAAATGAAGAGAAAATCTTCTCTGAATACAGAACATACAAAATAAGAGAGTACTCTGTGACCTAATTTAAATAAACCATGTAAGTTGTTCTCAGTGTAATTTTGGGCATCTTGCCCTTTAATGTTACAGTGTGCACATGTATATATACTTATTTATTTGTTTTTAAGTTGAGACGTACAAGGGTATAAAGACAATCTCTGAAGGTTGTCGCCTTAGTGAGAAACAGTTTTGTGTTAAACTTTTCAGTGCTCTTAAAGGCAGTTCAGGATTTTGCACACTTTCATTAAGATTAGTTAGGTCACACCAGTACTGAATTTTGTTCTAAATGTCTCAGTTTTACTTAGCCATACTGCCAATAATAAAGGCAATCTGAAGAGGAGAGTTCTCACTTACAGAAAAGAAAAGTGTGCACAAGTGATGTAAGAGGCTATATAGCAACTAGAATGTCCTAGAACTCCTATGAAAGCACAATACATTTCCAGAAATATCACCTGATAAATTAGCACACAATGGCAATTATGTATGGAAATAGAAATGTATTTGAATGCTAACTGATAGCAATAACTAGGTCAATATTAGCCATTACATCATCAGTTAAGGAGGAAAGAAGGACAATTTTTGAATTTTCAGCCAGTACTTTAGTAAAGAAGAAAGGTCTGCAGGTAAAAGTTCTGCAGCATTACATGAAATACTGGAGGGGGGAAAAGCCCTCAATCAATGGATACATACCTTTGCACACACAAATATCCCCACTCTAAATTTAAAATATATGAGCCAACAAACTAACTCTAATTTGTGGACACAGAGCAAGCTGAAGGGAGTGATTTGGGTAAATTCATAATTCCTACCTTTACTTTAAAAATATCTCCTAAGTAAAAGTACTATCCCTTTTCTCCCTGCATTAATTAGAAGAATGGTGGGAAATAATTTTTCCCCAGCTTATAATCAAAATTAAATTGATTCCCAAAACACTTTCTCTAGTAGAAAGGCAAACATGATGATCTCTTGGGCTCTTCACAACTGTTTTTTAGGGACAGGACCTGAAAATTTTCCCTGCATTCCCATTGCATTGCATCTGTCCTGGATATACAGGGAAACCTTACAGACTTCCTGTTAAATTTCAAGTCATTCATGGTTTCTAATAATTTATAGAATATGATCAGGTGAGACTCAACCTTACTTAAGCAGAACTGCCCCAAAAGTTTACATTGACTAAAGTGCAGCTTTTTGATTGTTTTTGGTTGGTTGGTTGGTAGGCTTTTTGTTTTGTTGGGGTCTTTTTTTTTTTTTAAGGGGCTATTCAGAATCCTTAGCTGAGAGCCACAAAATACAGTACCCAAACTGTCTACAGGAAGTAGCATTTAAGAACTTAAGCATGTTTTAATGTAATAAAATCCACAGTTTCCTTCAGCTTATGAAACTTTGCCATGGTACAACTACACCACAGCTGCTTTATATTATATATAGCAAAGCAATCTTTGTCATCTTCCAATCATATCTAAGAAAAAAAGTTTAACATGAGAGTTTAAGAAAACAAATGTATTAACAGCAATACACTGCATTCCCTCTCATTCTTGGCTTCACAGAATTCCATCCATTCTACAGAATGTTTCATAGCATCTAGTAAGAAATTTCCATTTCCAAATCTTTTTGTCAGATCTCTTTAGAGGTGGTTAAATCAGTTAGCCCAGCAAAGAGTTTAAAAAGTACTGTGCTTATTCCATTCTTACTACAGTGAAGCTGAACTGCTGTACAGATTCAAATCATATGTTCAGAAAAAGCCTTGTGCACTTTTGCAGATTAAGTTCCCAGAAACAAATTGTTTTGTTTGTTATGACAGAACCATAATTTATTCAGTTTCCACATCCACTTCCAAAAGAAGAATAACTAAAAGAAATGTGAGAACTGAAATTTTCTGCAAAGGATATGCATCTAAATTACTTTTTTTCCTTACCATCACACAGGTAATGCAAGGAATCTGCTGAAAGCAACAGGCTACTGCACTAGTTAGACACAACATTTTTTGGCAGATGCTAAGGCAAAATTACATAATGTTTGTACAAGCTAACTTCCATTCAAATATAATGAGAAAAAAAAAAGACTGGAAAACCCTCTTGTTTCACTTTATAGATGATATGCAGATTTACACTAAAATCTATTCTCTTTTTCTGTAAAAGTCTGATCATCTCCACCTTGCTGATTTCCAAAAAAATCAAAAACTAGCTTAATGACCTTCTACCAAGTGTAACTTTTCTTCTGAAAAAAAATTCTAGGGTTTCTTTACCATCCTATATTCAATCAGGAACACTCAACTGGACATGCAAAAATATAAGATATATTAGAACGATATCTCATGCAAATTCTATGAGTTTACCCATTTAGATACTAAAAATTATTTCCATTTTTGTGAATGAAAAGAAGCCTGTACAAACATACTTTACTTAAGCTTTAGAATGAAAAAAATACAAAACAAAAACCTGAACATTTTATGTCAGAAAAAACCATCAACATTATATGTCAGAATCTTCTAAGGAACCTGGATTTCATGATTCCCAAGACAGCAATTTTGCCTTTACATTAGGAATATAAATGAGATCTACTGCTACTGACCTAATCCTAGATGGCAAAATGTATATCAGCTTTCTAGAAAACTTAATTTAAAATTATGGAAGCTACAAACATTTTTTAGTAAGTAGACAGCATCTACAGCACACATACATACACACACTATATATTTCAAGAATACTATAAAGTGAGCAAGTACTGTGTAAATAGAGTTTTTACAGTGATATGAACACCACTTTGGCTTTCCAGGGCCTTCAAAGTCAGTCAAATTATGATGTGTTAAATATTAAAGCTGGTAGTCTTGATATCAAAGGTTCCAATCAAATGCAAAATGAGATGGCACACCAACAACTACAACCTATAAAGTTATAAAACCACATGAAAATACAGATTCTTCCTTAAGATAATATTAAAAACACAATCAGTGACAGCAGATAATGTATTAACTGAATAAAGCACCTCTGAGAGAAGAAAATGCTTCCCGTGCTACATCTTGAGCATTTTTATCCTTTGATGGAAGGAAGTTGGCAGTGATACCTGAAAACCATTGGTAACCACTCAGGGATTTTCCCGAATTTTGAAGTGTCTTAGCTACGGGAAATAAAGGAAAGAACTATGATTATAACAATGAAAGGTTTCAGATTAACCAAGGCTACATTTTAAATTGTTTAAAGAAGAACTTCAATAGAACAGAAACTGACAAACTGTAAAAACATCTTCAAAAATATTTACAAACAGATATAAAGGTAAGGATTTTAGGAGCAAAGCTCCCAAATCCTTCTCCAACACTGCCTTCACAAAATATGCATGCAAGTAGCACATTAGCTGAGAACATCAGTACTTTTTCTCCTCCTTTCCATTTTTGCTGATCTTTTACAATTTCTCGACCTTTTTGGTTACAGACTTGGCACAAGATGTGACACTGAAAAGCTAAAATTTTTGAAAGTATTCAAGTGGCATAAAAACAGATTTTCAAACTTGTATGCCAAATTTTACTGGAAGTTACGTGCTTAACCTGGTTCTGATGATCTTTGCAAATGCATAAAATGTTTATACATTTTTAAAGCCCACCAGTTACTTCTCCATATTCAAGAAATACCAAAGACCTAAATAATATTCAATACCCAAATACTGTTAGCTGTGAAACTTAGTTTTCAGGAAGTTTACCCATCTATGTGGGTAGTGTAACAGAAGTGTTGTGGTATTTCCAGAAGGAGGAGAGGGAAGGGAAGAAAGAGGAAGAGAAAGAAAGAGAAAATAATGTGTTATGCTCCTGTAAACTAATTTGAAACGCTTCACTAGTATAGATCTATCGCTTATTATCAGAAAAATGCATTCTAGTAGGATCTCTCTTTTCAGACTAATTACTACAGGTTGAACATTTTTTTCAGGAGTGTTTGTATAGTAATTAAGATATTTCACCTGCACGAAACAATCTTTTTATCTCATTTTTTTTTAAACTGTGCAAAACTCACTGAAATCCAAAGACTTATGTTTCGAACTCTTCCAGATGACTGGAATATTTTTCTGTGGTTCATACTCTTCTGATGAAGGAAAAATATCACCATCCATACAGCTCATCTCACAAGAACAGCTACTGACAACAAAATTACCCAAGGATTCTTCCTGCTTGAGACAAACATCATAAAATAAGCAAGTAAACATCATGCCAAGCAGTATGAAATAAGCACATTTTATCATTCAAATACATGTTTAAGTTAGAAAAAGTACTATAGTTCAACAGCTACATACTTAGAACAATTCACAAAATAATAGCATTAAGATTTCCCATTATTTTGCAGGACTGGCAAAACATAACGTACTCCTGTTCATATACCAAAAGGAAGACAAAGGCAGACTTAGTAACTGAGGACAGTAGATATGAAAAATGATGAGACCCAAGAATAAAGACAGAAAGAATACTATTATGAAGACATGGTATCCCACAATTATGTAGAAGACAACTATGTTTTCAAAAAAAATAGTATAAACAAAGTGAACAAAGGAACAAAAGCACAAAAGTAATAATTTTATAATTAACATTGTATTAAATACTTGAAATAGAGCAAAAGACTAACAAGAAAGTTTTAAAACTTTTTGGAACAACGAATGAAGGCAGTGCATGTAAAAAAAAATCTCTCTGTTATCTCACAAAGACTATCCTTTCCATCAAACACTTGGATATGAGTTGAGATAACAGAAAAATGTATTTCTCAAGATCTATACATTGAAGTAATTTCTTGACAAGGAAGGAAAATCATTCTTCCCAAATGCTTTCTCAGGACCAGGAAGAGAAAACTACCCACTGCACCTTTTAAAGCAAAATACACAGGCAGAGTGCTTACTGACCAGTCTTTAAGAATTCAGTGCCCATTACATGTGCAACATGCCACATAATTACAGCATACATTTTTGTGGGGTTTTTTGTTTGCTTTTTAATTTTGGAGCAATCAGAACCTTTATTCTCTCCCATCTGATTTTCCAATCAGCCTAATCTGAAGAGCACATTGACTTTTGGACAACTAGCTTGGTTAATATCACTTGTTTATCTAAAAGCAGTATGAATTATGACAGAATTTGTATAGAAACCCTAATCAAACACCACTGCATGCTGTAATGCCAGATTCTATAAATTAAATTTCTTCCCAAAGATCGCAAATTTCATGTAGTGTCTAAACTATGCATTTTACTGCAGGCTTCTTAAATACTAAATTCAAAAAACTTATTATAAGTCCAGATAAGGCAAGATGAAAAGTTGACAAAACATGAAACCTTTGAAAATCCTTAATAGTGACTAGAAACTTCCGAATATTCCTTTAGCTTATAAATTCGTGTTCCATGCAAAATGTCATTAAAAAAGAACATTAACATTATAGTGAAATAATTTTTTTGTATTTAATTTTATTGTATTTTTTTCTTTCCTGTGGAAAATAAACCTAACTTATTGCAACTTTAAATATTTCTTTTCATTTTAATCAAAAAAGTCAGAAAAATAAAGGCAGAAAACTATAGTACGCATGAGAACTCTGTGATAACTCAACCCTTACACCAATATTTGACTTCACTGAAGTGAAAAAGGATCCAGTTAAGTTAAAGGAGTGCATTTGGAAATTTTAAGAAAAGGCTAAATTACAAAAAGATCATTATCTGTGAGAAGAAACTCAGTTCTGCTGACTCTGAAAGAGGTCATAGGTAGTTTTATAAGCACTGTAAACACTAAGTCTATTATCTAAGAGGGGCTGATGTTCTTTGACTGGACTTCATTTTATTCATTCCTCCAAGAAAGACATGAAAGTCAAGGCAATAATCCACTTTACTTGAATCAATTGTACCTCAGAGGTTAAAAGAAGTCAAGAAGATGTAACATAATAGCCAGACAAAAACTGCAATTTAGCACAAACATGACACGCATTCCAACATTACAACAGACAAGCATCCAGCAGCATCTGTACCATTTCCCACTCATTGAATTACACCTTTGACTACTGCCATCAGTGGGTGCATCATGCCATCACCCAGAGATGCCTGATTGCTCCTAAGTCTTCAAGTATAACTTAAAAAAATAAAGAAGCAGGAACACAAATCTATAATTGAAAAAGATCTTAAGATGGATTAAGCTACAAGAACCAAAGAAATTAAATTATTACAAAAGTTTCTTATTTTTTTATCTACAAGATACCACTTCATGGAAATATATAGACTGTATAGCAGCATCACATGCTAGAAGTGCTACCACTTGCTTCTTGCGAATTGTTGTTTCAATAAATAAATTATTTTCATTGAGTAATTCGTAGCATCCACCATGAAACAATCAATTTGCATTGTAGCATGGGCATTCAGGGGATTTCTAATGTAACACATGCAGAGTTTGCACCTCTTGGTCCTACCCCCAAGTAAGCATGCATAGACATGGTGATGTGAATGATGCCACTACACTTCTGCTTTGGGTTTTGTTTTTACATCCCCTGGATTTTAACTCCACTGTGCCATAAAAATCCATCAGAAGGGAAAAAATGTTAACAGGAAAGGAAAAAGCTCCAGTTTACCAGTTTTTTACTCACTTTTATTAAGCTTTATACAATCACCTTTGAAGAGATCTACAGATACAAGTATCTTTGGAGGCTGCTGTTAAAAATCTATAACTTTTTTCCATTCCCTAACCTGAAGGACCAAATTTATATGTTCTGCAAGGGAACATGAAAAGAGCATCTATTCCATTTTTGTGCCACCAGTTAAAATGCTTTCATCTACGTTTCTAAACATGACTTCTGCAAGATGTGCTTCATAAAAAAAAAATCATGGGTATGGAGTGAGCCTCACAGACTCTATCACAACTGGTTTGGTATCATGTAGAGAACTCCCCTGTAGCTTTGTAATTTGTTAATGTTACAAATATCCCAAACTGATGCTATGTGAAATTTTCATATAATCTACAGTCACCTTTTTCCTAACTCTATATTTTATAAATAATTTAGCTTCTATCAATATTTCATCACAGAGATAAAAAAAATTATACATCTGTGTTTCCACATGTATATAAAAACCTGGACAGTTACAAAATTTTTGGAAATTATTGTGAAATATCAGAAATCTTTTATAAGATGCAGAGTCTGTAAAAAAATTAGGGATGTCTGTTGATTTCAATGCCTATGATACATCACAATGACTCATTCAAGGCTCCAAAAACATTGGTAATCAATCACTTCCCACAGCAGCACAGGGGCAGGCTACAGCAGAAGTATTAGGTGTGGAACCTGGCACCCAAGGAACAGCAGGCTCAATGCCAGCCTAAGCAAAGCTGCTATACTCTGTTTAGTAGCTAAATTTAAATCCATACAAATGTTGGTCTTCCATTCCTCTAAACAGAGGAAGTAACCTAAGAAGCTAAAACTTATAGACTGCCACAAATGAAGTAACTTTCCCTGAATAATATTCTCACCACTTTAAAAAGAAAAAAATCAAGCTTGCTATAATGACATTTTAATTAAATCTTACAGAACCTATTTTATCGCATAACATTTTCATGTTACTTCACAGAAGCAATATATTTTCCCATTTGTTACACAGTTTCTCCCACACCCACTGTACATTGTGATACCAACCTAATTTTGGATCAGAGCCTGCATGCATGCATACACTTAACTATATTCACATAACTCATGTCATTGATGCAAGTGTGCTCAGAATGAAGTTAAGCAAATGCACAAGTGTTCCAAGATCCAAATTCTCCTGTTGAAAAAGCCTTGGAGCTAGGACTTTGACTGATATAGCTGAAATTCCATGCAGTGGTCTTTTATGAAAACAACAGATTGTCTTTTTAAAAAGCTTACATTCTCTGCTACAGAAACTGGTATAAAAACCTATCACAACACAATTCTAAAACTGATAACTCTCCCACTGAGCAGCAATGAGAATACAGTGGAGCAGAGATCTCAGAAGACAAAAGATTATGATAATCTCTTTATTCTTTGTGATGTACCTTCATAATAGAACTCCTTGAAATAAATATAATGAGAGAGAGATCACATGCATCTTGCATTATTTTGAGTACAATATACAGAATCATAGGAAAGAAAGTCCTTTACACCAAAATACTTTCAAAAAAACGTATCTTCATTATGAAAAAAAACCTAAAAATTATCTTTCCTCAGAGAACTGGACTGAATCTGCAAGCAAATAGAGTAAAAAAGAAAATCCTATATTTATTATCTTAGTGTTTGAAATAAATCAGAACACAAAAAAAAGTTTTGTAGTATTTGTTATCAAGTCTTGAAAACAAAACTGCAAGGGTTATCTATATTCTTATGATGCAGAAGGGAAACTAAAGGTAGCCTAGGAGAAGTATTGTTCAATGATGACAAAGTATTCAAGTATTCAAAAGATGCTACCCACAATGCCATCAACAAAACACGTTTTGAAACTTGAAACTCCTTATTTTCCCTGACATCACTGACAAAGTCTAATTCTACAGCTAAAGTTCTAAATGTAGATTAACTAAAATAGTTAATGAGGAACTGGCTACAATGTTAAATCATATATAACCTGCAGGATTGTGTTCCTTTAGTACAAATGGCACGCAAATATCTCCTGAAAACCTTTCCTAAATTTACAAGCGTACAAGTTACAGAACTCTACAAGTGTTTTAAAAATCTTCTCCAAAATGACCTGAACAATAGATCTCCTGCCATTTAACAGGGAAAACTGCTTGCACTTCTGACATGTGTTTTGGCTATAAAGTCAAGATCTTTTACAAACAGGAAAACACAGTATCAGTTTATGATAGGTAATATAATGCAATGGTCCATTATAAGAAAAAGGAGCAGCAGGCATGATTCCTGTGTCTGTTATAGGCAAACAGGCTCCTTTCTTCTGCAAAGCGTAGAAAGAAAACTACGTGACTCCCTCTAATTCTGGACTATTCAAACTTCAGGGGCTGCAGTTTCCCATGTTGTATTGTTTGATATGTGTGTGCTCCTACTCACTGGAACTTGGAAACAAAGTATTCATTATTAAATGTGGGAAAGAGCAAATCTGAAACCATGAAGAACAGCTAGTATGTTCACTACTGTCATCGGAAGTATGCTCCCACCAACAGAAGCTCCAACAGCTTTAATTTCTGCTTCTGATCTTTACAAAGCCAACACAATAAAGTTAAAGGAATATAGGAGAAAGTAAAAGCAACTTAATCGTGCTGACAAACTAAAAAAAAAGTTTCACAGTTGTATTTTTCCTAATGGAAAATACTCAGAATTTAACTTATTGAGTAGAAGGCCAATACACCCAATTCAAAGATTCTAGAATATGCTTCAGAAATTGCCTCCCACAAAAAAAAACCATTCTAGATTTTAAGTGTATGAAGTGACTATCTTGGCATGGTAAAATATTGATGAAACTAGGTATCTAGATTATAGTGGTGACCTTTTCACCCTAAAGTAAAAGAAGCATTCCCAAATTTTGAGCATTAGTGTTTTATTATCATTATTTTTTATTCTTAACGGGTTTTTTTGTAAAATGCCTACAAAAATTGTTTACCATATTTTTAATAGTTTTAATAACAAAATATAGTATTTATTTCTTTAGCCTTTTCTGCATCTGCACTATTTATGAAAGAAAAGTGGGTGTGTTTAAAAAAAGCTTCAGTTATTATGCAAAAAACATCTTGAAGTTGCACAGAAATATATTAAACCAGAACAGTGAGTACAATGTTATGTTCCCTTAGGCACAAGGGCTCATTTTGCTGCCAGAAACAATCTAAACCAAATTTCTAGGCAGGCTTTGTAGTCAAACATGAAGAGATTTAGCTAAAGAAAATGCATTATAGAGGAGGAAAGACAGCAGAGACCAAGATGCACCAGCTGTAATTGCAAAGTGATTTTAAAAGTAAATTCAAGGAATGTAAAATTAAGACCTGTGGCAAATAACAAAGACAAAATTAGTATACAATTCAGTTAAAAATATGTTTATCTCACAGCAGAAATGATAACAGAACTGATGTCATAATACTTATTGGAATTACACTTCACTGTGGAGTCTATTAATATTTTCTACAAAGTGCTTACAAAAATGGCTTTACACATTGTTCATAATGGTGTGTTATTTTTCCCAATTTTCAGTAATCCCTTGAAAGGCTCAAACTAAAATTAATTCACCTTCTGAAGCAGTTTTTTTCCTGGAGTACTTCATTATTATGGGATTGGCTGTTAAGTGCTGAATACTAACTGATACTTAAATTTTTCCACAGGCTTATAGGCACCAAATAGTGATCAAAAGTACAATACTACAGGCATATCAATCTTGAAGGCACACCTTTATTATTTTGTAGTTAAATGATGCTAACAGTTATGGTCTGAAAGACTGACTGCTTCTCCATATTTATAACTTCTCAAAAACTTAGCTTATTTTACCATGACATAAAATAATCTATAGCCAAAAAATATTAACGCTTTTACAAAAATCAGACTATTTTCCTTTTAAATATACATTAGTTTATGTACCAAAATTTAGGGCAAGCTGCTGCAAACCTCACCCCTTGAAAAGTGGGACAGGGTTGTCTACAATGGATTGGAAATACGATTTACTACAACACTGCCTGAAACTGTGAGGCTTTAACCAAATCTAAAACATCTACACAAGAAGGGGAAAAGAGCTGCTGAACAGATAAAAGTAAAATCTTGATTCCTATGTCAAATGTTATGCATTTTAATATGATTTTTCCTCTGATTTACGTAAAGCTTTGTGGTTTTCATTTTCCCTAGCCTGTCACATTGTAGCAATGTATGGTACATTTTAGCATCAAGTTTGCCATGAGCAATAAACTCAGTGCCCCCAAAGAAATATCAATATATTATCAGTCTCCCCCACCATGCCACATTCCCAATTTTTCCTTTATTCAGTCTATCTGGTGTTGTTTCACACAGTTGATATCCTTTTCACAGTCGCCCACACAAATATTTAATGTTTTATTTTTGAAAGAAATCCAAAACTAGAAATTGACAGGATGAAATACAATTTACTTTCCAAGGCGAAGTGAGGCCATCATGGAAGAAAAATACTGAAGTATTTTATCTGTTTGGAACAATAAAATTAAAAAAAAAAAAAAAGGAGAGGGAAGAGGGGATGATCTATTGAAGATAGATGATCTATTGAAAGACATGCAGGAAATGTTGCTTAAGAGACGTGAAATTTGAAATACCAATAGAATAATGTTCTGTAACAATTTCTGCACTTCTGTCATCAAAATGCAGAAAGACAAAAGAGCACCTTGAGGTTTCGAGATGAAAAATGCCACACAAATATACTACCTGCATTCATTCCTTGATACAAGTGTGTTTGATCATTCCTAGCGCAAGTTCTGAAATTCAGCTAAATATGTACATTGTTATTCGAATGTAACACCTACATGAGAATATGATGGTTCAGTCCAAACTGTGACAAAACAACACAACCAGAAAGCATGCATATATCTTTAAAGGAAAAGAACACTTGCAGGCTACTTGCCTTATTCTCCAGGTGTAATTTTAAAAAATGAAGGTAGGCCACAGGTGCAAATGCATCAGCTGAATGCATGACCACCTTGCATGAATCTCTGAAATACAAAATTTTTATCATTATATAGTATATATATTAGAGACTATATCAAATAGTGTATATATAGAGAGAGAGACAACACTTAGTCACTGTATAACACAAAATCTAATGTAACTCATTGAAAATCTATTAATTTCTTACCAATGTTTTCATATAAATTAAGAAAAAGTAGTTTGTTATATAAAATCATATTGTTGAACGATACATTGCCTTCAAGAATTTTCAATTTTCAAAAGGAATAAACTATACTTCCTGTGTGAGCTGGCACAGAAGATGTAGCAACAACCATAAAACCACAGAGGAAATGCAAAGATTAAGTTTGTTTTCATTACCTCACCACTTGGGGCCCCTGAAGCAGCATTCAGGCAGGGGCACAAAGGAGGGACATGGGCACTGCAGAGACTTGGTCCATGCTAGAGCATCACCAAACCTGCAGGTCTCACCTGCATTGCACAGGTGCAATATTCCACTGCTTTGATCTTTCCCACAGCCAGGCAGGAATCTCAAGTGTGCTTAACAGGGCCCTATAGTCTATCACAGGCCTATGCTATCTAAACACAGATGCACTACTCATCCAACACATGAGGCCAAAAACAATTACTATGATACATGTGTTTTTGACACCCCAGCTGCAAGTCACTTGAGAATATTTACAACTCTCCTTGCTAATCTTCCACTTTTTTCCCACGCTTCCAGACCAATACTAAGAGAATTAGTTAGCTGTAGTCTATGAAAGTATAAACTACACTGTGTTTTAGATTCCAGAGATTAATACATAAAGCAATCTTTAAATTTAATCAACAGGAAATTCTTCAAAAGTCCATTGTTTTGATAATGTTCCAGGGATTAGTTTCTGAAGTATTAACAACATACAGTATTGCATACTGAGAAATTGACTGATCCAGCCATCTTGCATCTGATAGTGAAGACGACTAGACACAACTTTTTAATGCCAAATGTGTTGGTAACAATGTTAAACTTCCTGTGTGCTGATTCAAATTAGTTAATTTTAGTTTTCGTTTTTACAGACACAATCTGTCACACTTTGATTCACAAGAGGCAGTATCTGTTATATCCATCTGCACAGTTTTACTACTTAAGAAAAAGGTAGCTCTAAGAAACAAACATCAGAAGGTGAGAAACTCAAGGAAAACATAAGAGAAATTCAGATGCAGTAAAAGAAAATCTGAAAGTTGTTGAAAGTAAGGCTAAGACACACATAATTTTCCAGAAACCATGGTGCCCTTGGTACCTTCATAGTGTTCAAAGAGATGATACAGACAGATTTCTAGTAATACCACATAAAACCAATGCAAACTCAAAGCAGTTGAAGCTTTGGCCAGATCCCAGTTCCTCAACAAAAGTGTAAAATTAACAGAAATGCCTGTTCTATAAAATGTGTTTTAGGATTTAATAATAACAAAATGTCACAAAATAATGATAAATACCTTTAACATAAGAAGATCCATTTTAAGCAAACTTTTAAAGTATTTTGATAAATAGGCCTCAGATTCATTCTTGAGAGTAATTATCAAGATTCTTTATTATTAAAATAGTTTATATTTAAGATATAAGATACTTTATACATAGTTCCTTCAGATTAATATAATTCTGTTCAAGTGACAATGATGTCTTCTAATTCTAACAGAAATAGGTAGAAAAAATAGATGGAAAGCAGAATAGTTCTGTTTAGAACCAATTAGTCTCCAATTAAAAAACCTAATCAAGTCCTGAACTTGACAGTGATATCCAGTTTGGAAAATAGTAAAAAAAACCCCAACCAACTCAAAACACAGGAAAATCAGAGATTTAAAATTAAAAAAAAAAAAAAAAATTGTGAGACCCCAATAAATTCTACAATGCCATTTCACACTAAAAGCCTGAATTTTGAGTAGGAACTTGACTACCTAAGATGATTCATGTTTGAATGTAATGGAAACAGAGGAATTTTGTTAAGGAAATTATCAGAAGTCTGAAAAAAAGGAAGAACAGTTGAAAAACTGTCTCAATCAGCTATTTGTTTTGAAATCAAAATCATCTGATCTCTCAAGACTTCTTGAAGATCTAGAAAGCATCCAATCATTTTAAAACACTCTGTAACACTTTCTCAACACAAATATATCAAGCTAGAACAAGACTGAGAGTACAATTATAATTTTATAATTTTGCTTTTAACTCCAAACCTAGAATTACAAACCTAAACACAGAGCTTTGTAAGGTATACAAAGGAAAATGGTATTTCCCTAATATTTCAAATGGGACAATTTCCAAAAGATCAAACTATTCTGCATTCCATGAAAAAAGAGGCCTTTATCATAAGAGCAGATATAAAAATGCTTGGTACATTTCAAACACTGAGAGTAAGAAAGCTGACAACAGGATTATAATAGACTACCTGGAAAAACCAGATAAACCCCAATCAGACTCTAGTTCAATATTTTGGTTGCAAGATTTTGCTTTCACTACTAGATATTGTTTATTTTCAAATATATGTTTCACTCAATCTGTCATGCTTCCTTTCTGAGGTACATTTTTGAATGAAGACAGAGAAGAATGGCAAGAATTCAACTTAACATTCAGAAGCAAAAGTCGTCATACAGTCTTGCATTAAAGAGACTCCCATTTCTCCATAGGAAGTAACATTCAGTGTTGTATTTTATTTTCTCCTGAGCCAGCATATTTTTTATTTTGCAAGGATATAATGTAGAAACATATCTTGCCAAGTTTGAGAGGGCAAAAATCATTGTCCAGTGAAAACACTACCTGCATGTAGAGTTATAAATAAAAGGCATACTAGATTTTCTCCTGTTCTTTTAGGTTTATGTGGCAAGGTTTTGGTGGCAGGGGTTAGTGTTTAGAAGTGGTCTCTATGACATGAGACCAAGGGATGTTGAGCTCATCAGCAATATTGGTGTCTCAGTGATAACATATTTTTAAACAATGCTGCAACAGGAGTGAGAAAAACATGGTAGTGACAGCCCTGCAAACACCTAGGTCCATGAAGAAGCAGTGAGTGGAGGTGCTTCAAATACCAGGACAGATTCTACACAGCCTGTGGAAAAGACCATGGTGAAACAGGTTGCTCCCCTGCAGGCAAGGAAGGACACATCAGAGCTGATACACACACTGCAGTCAGTGCAGAAACCCACCCAGAAGCAGTTTTTCTGACAGGACTGAGCCCCATGGAAGACCCATGAGGAGCAGTCTGTTCCTAAAGGACCAAACCCCATGGAAAGCACATACACTGGAGCACTCTTGAAGACCTTGCCTGGTGGGAAGGACACACATTGTAACAGTTCATGAGGGAGCCATGGAAAAGATCCAAACAGGAGCAGGATAAAAGCGTGAAGAGAAGGGGGCAGCAAAGACAGTGTTACGAGCTGACCAGGTTCATTCTCCACTTCCTTGCACTGCTCACTGGGGAGGATGCAGAAAAGTCAAGAATGATGAAGTTAAGCCTGGGAAGAACAAGGTGAGAAGGTATATTTGCTTCCCACTATTCTACTTTTTTTAAAATGTATTTATTACATTTGGCAATAAATTAAATTAATTTTCCTCAAATTCAATGTGGTTCCCCATTACAGTACTTGGTACATTTCTCTCTTCTTGACCTACACATCTTTTCATCTTATTTTTTCTCCCTGCCTTCCTAAAGAGGGACAGAGCAGCTTGGTGGGAACCTGGCAGCCAGCCAAAGTTGATCCATCATACCTGTTTGAAGGCAAAAGTATTCTTTAATCTCTTCCTCAGACACTTTTAACTCGGGAGATGTTTTGGAGTTGTTCAGGAATTTAGGGATCTTGAAAATCCTTACAGGTTTTAACCTCTAAGTTCCAATGTTTACAACAACATTTAAGCTTTAAAAATTGCACCAGGATTTAGTCCTGCTTTAGGAATGGTACTCCCAAATTCAGTGCCCCCACTGGGACTCTCCAAAACCACACACTTCTCTCTTTCACTGTCCCCTGCCTCGGCTGTCCCCTCTCCACGTGGTGGCATGGAGTTGAGAATTGGAGGTGCAAAAGGCCAAGATCATGGGTTCAGATAAGAACAAGTTACTGGTAGAAGCAGCGAGATAAAAAATGAACAATAACAGCACAATATTAATAACAAAAGAACACAATCGTGAGTGATTCACATTCAAAAATGCTCACTAAGAACCCTGCTGCAATGAACAATACAGATGGCTCCCCCTCTGCCATGTTTTTTTTTCAACTGGGAGGAATGCTCCTCTCTCAGAGAGAGGGAGAGTTCCTGAGTCTCTTTCCCCCCAACCCTGGCAATGGGTGAGGTCCTATCAAATAACATTAGGGTCCTTGGCCAGACTGCCTCCCAGCTACTGCAAAAATCTAAACCTGGCCTAGCTGAAATCAGGGGAGATGTAGACCTGAACCATGTATATCTAAACATTTGGAAGATCTATTAGCAGAGTCAACATTACTACAAAGTCTGTTTAGATTCAGTGTATATGAAAAGCAAGAATACAAAGTAGAAAAAAAATTCATAACTTACTTACAGAAGAAATGATAAAATATATTTCTGTGAAGTTCATAAATAAAACTCATTGAAGAAGTGTTTAGAAGTCCACTGTGCCATATATATATCATTAAATACTCACTAATTTAAATATTTGATATCTATTTTTTGTGCTTTTGTTTTTAACTTCTATTATTTGGAGTATCACCAAGAGAAATAAAAACAACTCAGCCATACCACCTCTGCTTCAGCTTTTCCTAGTCACTTGAACTGTCTTTATATCACTGACAACCAGATAAACATTTAGAATATAGTATAATATATTCCTACTTAAACTGTTCCTTGATTGATCCCAAACCAAGGGCATAATCAACCAGTATTTCAGTGGACATCTGCCAGATTAGCTGCCAATGCTTTAACCACTTCGTCTATTATCTTCTCCTCCCAAATGCCATGCAATGAAATGGAGGTTACAGTTCTTGGCTCTCTATTCCTTACATAGACAGGTCCCAGTCTTACAGAAAAGTGAAACAAATGGACATGCACCATGAAAGCATTACTCATGTCTATATGCTCCATAATCTGGACCTGCTCTAAGATGACTGAGAATCCATCACCAATACATGATTACTGATCTGTTTACTTGTTTCAGAAAAAGAACAGCAGTCAAAATATTTTACATGAAGCAAACAGGTCTAGCTACTTAACAGACTTATAAGAAACAAGACACAAGTATTTTCCACAGCTCACTACACAAATTTTAGCAATTAATGTCAAAGGAATAAACTATTCAGTGTAATGGAGATGTATTCATACAACGTTTGTATTTAAAATATCCTCTAGTAATTGAAGAAAAGTGTTTATTGTTATCATTCTAAGCTACTAAACTTACACACACACATATACACAGTTAATGGAACCCATAGGCTACTGAAGTGGCACTTTATCAAATTTAGCTGTAATGATAGATAAATATTACAGGCAATTCACACTTCATGAAAGGATAAAAGTGTCAGTGTATAGGTACCAGTTTTACTGCAGGCCATAATCAGCAAGTAAACGAAAGTGCAAATGTCTGAAAAGTTTATAGCCCTCTATGAATGCCTCATGTCAGGTATTGATTTAGGTCTCCAGAGGACTTTGCCAGTGTTAAACAACACGAGTGTCTGTGAACTTAAAGAACATGTTTTATCTCTGCAGATGCCATGAGTTACCTCTTACTACCTCCAGTTGTCTCGAACTAAATTTTAAGATGCTCCCATTGCTTTAATATAAGGAAATAGAAGAAACTGCTCCTTACACAACTATTTTCTTCTTAAACAGAGGACAGTCCAGAGTGAATGTTTCATATTCTCCTCCTTCTCCACAAACATGGACTCCATATTTCTCAGAGAGCTATCAAAAAAGAGAAATTGAAACATGTAGGTATTACACTAAAGTTTATTAAATGCATTTTGCTGAAAATGTCAAAACCAGTACAAACTGATTGCTAGCTGGGGTTAAACCACAACATGTACTTTCTAAAAGACTATGCACTACAAGGCTGAAAAAACCCAATTATCATACAGTCAGGTCTTGATTTCTTCATATGCCTATTACAGTGATTAAAAATTACCAAAATATTACATTTTAAGTAGAACTGGCACTGTAATGTTTAAATTAAAAAATTGATTTCTAGTTCTTTCTCAGTGGCCACAAAAGCTTGTTCAGACTCCCATACTTGTCTTTCTTTAGCATATCTATTTCACTTGCAGGAGAAACTTTTCCTGTGAGTCAACACAAGAAGTAGCACTTCACATAGAAGTATACAATGAACACATTTTTTGAAAACAGATTCAGAATTTGTGTTCTATGTTTAGGTAAATATTCTTGAAAAAAAATCTAACAAAACAAATGAGAATTTTCCAAGTCAAAAGCAAAAAGCTAAAGAAAGACCTAAAGAGAAACATATTGTTTCTTCTATAAATTGTACTTAATATACTTTCTAAATCAACATATATTTACAAATATTCCTGAAGCTCTGGATATCTCACTTAAATACATAACTAGATAAACTGAAGCATTCAAAATACTAGACTTGACTATCTTAATTAATTCCTACTTTACAAATGAGCAGCTGTGGAGCATTAACCAAAGTTCTTTTGCTGGAGTAAGGAGTGCATAACTGCTCAGTAGCTCACTGTACTACTGTTTCAATGTACTGTATTGATAGATACTAATCAAGCACCAGATCTGAGCATGGGGACACCCTCTCTGTCTGCAGCAGAAATTCATGTCCTCAGCAGCAGAATATATCACCTTATAATGTGTCACTGCAGTGATTCAAGCCAAACCCTGCCCAGGTCTTTTTAACATTAAACAAGCACTAAAATTCTGCTTTAAGTGACTCATAAGAACTTGAACTGCAGTCCTTAACTCCACTGCAAACACCAATGTTACTTTTGGGAATATTTACTTAACCCCCTTATGCCTTTTCTTAGAGGAACAAAAGCCCATCTATGATGCTTCTGCAGTCAAAGTAGAAATTCAGTTATCCAGAACATCAGAGGGCTAGAAAAAGTCTGTCTGGAGGCTAGAAGATAATTCCAAATCTGCTGTTTCTTTTGAGGCAAACATAAGACTGGGATACTTATACATCTAGATTACATTTTTATATGGTTACTAGAATATTTGTGTAGCAAGTCTATTACACATATTCAGATGATACTGTATTTTTATTGTTGAAGCTGAATGTAGTTCATGTTACTTTACAGTTCTCTTTCAAAGCTTCTTACTTAAAAACTTCAAAGAGTGTTTATAACTTCAGTTACTTAAACCAAAGGCTCGAATCATCTTCAGCCATTATTTTGCAGAAAAGGAAAATGCTCTGAGAAAACAATACCTTGGTAATGTCCTATGTGAATATTTAGTTGTGTGGTGCTATAAAATCAAAATCTCTTTTGGAGCTTGTTTGAAACATTTTTTCAGTGTCTTGTTATGAGAGTTATTTTTAATTTTCTCTTTCACATTTTCTATCAAAGAAAAGGAGCAAAAGAGAACCTTTAATCAAGTGCTCATTAAAAAATTACACTCCTGACATAAAAGAGAACTCCATCTGTCAACAATGGCAACAAGGTTTCTATAGGACAAATACATCAGGAATAATTAATGTCGATGCAACAAGAATGGACAACCTACAAAACAGTTAGTCAAAATCTTTTATCCTTACTCTATTTGGAAAAAAACCCAAAAAACCCTAAAGAAAATGATTAAAAAATTGAAAGAGAGAAAACCAAAAAATATCTTTTTAACTGTAACCTTTACACAGTGAATACATGGAGTGACTGTTTACAAATCACTTTCAAAATTGGTAGCTCTGCTTGTAAACAGTGTCTTGAATAATTATTGGCAATTAACATAGAATACTCAGAAGATGTAAGACTATTTCTTATCTTTGTTGTGAGAAATTCTCATTTTCAGTATCACTGGCTTCAACATCATTCTTGACACCAATTATACAAGGTGCTAAAGGGTTTTCAGTTCTCACAAATGTCAACAAGACCAAAAGATATTTAGCAGCTCATAGAACAGATCCTTAACGTTCATTTAACAAAGTCAGTAATATTTTTAAATGTCATCAATGGCATGAGAATTTTGCCTGTTAATAATTTAGAATATTAATATTATTTGAAGACTGATTATTTGGGTTTGCAAATTGGATGCTACATTAATAATAATAGAACAGCATGGACTCTAAGTTTTATGATTGCTAAATCTGCCTTCTAGTACAGATGAGCCAGAAAACTGCAAATTTACAAGTCAAACATAACTAATTGCAAGTAATGCAAGTACACTTTAAACTCCAAAAGAAATCTATGATGAAACCATCTTCCAGGCTACACAAAGTTTATCTTAAGTACACAATGAGATATAGGATATACATATAAATGAGATACATATAAATGACCAGTCCAAACATTACCTGAAGAACAGTCTCTTCCTACCTTGGGAATGAAACACCAGAATTAAAGCTTCCTTAACTTTCATAATCAAAGATAAATATTTGAATTCAAGTACTTCCTTTTTCAAGTGAAGACTTTGTTCCCAGACAGAATATGTAAGACTTAATAAACCCTTATATTTACAGAAATGCTCTTTTACATCAAGATGTTCTCATCAAATTTTGAGGCAAATAAACATTTTCCTATTGCCTATTGGCAGAGCCAGAATTACAGACGAATATAACGTTAATGTCCATTTGCCATTCCATTAACAAATTCAAAGGACAGTGGGATCACAACCTGAGACATAAGTTGACAGAAAATTCTTCAGTGTAAAAAGCTGGGACTCCTGTTACAGAGGAAACATAATTTCAGAACTGTTATTCTTAAAATTTACTTAGCTTGATGCTTGATGCTCCTACATCAAACTTGAAGAAACCTCAGGTACAAAATCTGGTCTTTTTTCTTTTCCCTACTTGAATGATTTTTCTTTAAACAAATCTACTAGCTCTGCCACCAAGCATTACCCTGATATGAGGACACACAGTCCTTTGCACAGAATCAAATACATCCTCAAGACTACAGCTCTTATTCCATTTTTAAAGGCCCCACTGTATGCAGTCTGATTGTATAAATGCTAGGAAACCTGCAAATAGGAATCTTCAGGGAAGTTTTGTATCACCTATGATTTTGCCATTACTGTTTCTTGCTGTGAAAGTCTCTAATGTACAATTGTTTAGCTATAGCATATTGATATACCAGTTAGTGTTCCTGCATTATTGAGGCTTCATGCCTTTAGTTTGTTTTAAAGATGGTGACACCATTTGTGAACTATGTCAAGAAATGTTTCTTCATATGAAAAGTGCTTAACAAAGGCTTATATTTTGTGTACAAAGCAAAGCTTTGGGCTAACACCTAATTTATGAAAGTAAGTAATTTTTATTAAGTTAATTTTACTGAATTTCTGCCTGTGTTTCTTTTTAACTGCAAGTTAACTATATGAATACCCTTTAAGTTATACTCACCTCCAGAAGAACAGGCTCCATTTCACCTAGAGTTTTTCCTAGATGCTTATCGGGATCTAAACCTGCAAAACACCCAACAAATGTAAAAATATTTCTTATGAAGTACTCTTATGACATCAAGAAATGGTTTTTTCCTTTTTAAAATATATTACATCTCCCTTAGAAACACCACATTATCTAAAATAATTACTATCCTACAGAAAATACACTGAGTCAGAATTTTCCCTAATTTTGGGCAAATATTTTCCAGGTTTATGGAAAAACAAAGCTAGTTACCATTTTACTACATGTCAAATGGAAAAGCTATTGGATCCCTTTCTTAGAAATTTCACTAGCCAGTGAAGTAAACACACAGGTCCATGGTAATAAAAGTACTGCAAGGATACTACCTCTTTAAGTCAGAAGTTACCTTTGTAGATATCTTGGAATTAAAATACATTTTTTTATGCTTCCTGAAACTGGAAGGGACAGAGGCTCATAATGAAAAGTTCTTTTGCCAAATTCCATTCTTAGCGTGTTTTATGCAAATATAAAATGTCAGATTAAAAAGGATGGAGATATAAAGAAAACTCAGACCTACAGAATGTATTGAATGTTGTACCTTTAGATCCATCACAAAATACTCTGTACAATGTCTACATTTTGATTTATTTTTCTTTGTAAAAAGCAAGCCCTATTAACACTTGATAGCTGATCTAAATTGCTCTTCTGTATTCCTGTTTCAATGTCTTGACTTTTTAATTTTGGCCAGCTCATGGCATTTAATGATCACTTCTCAGGATAAACCAAGTAACTGGCAAAAATGAGCAGTGGGATAAAATAATCCAGGAACTGTTTCAAAAGCTGACATCTTCAACCAAGTAAATATGCTAGTTGGATTTGACACAAAGTGGTCAAAAGGTCTTACCATATGAAGCAAATGAGAAAAAACAAAATTATAAGTCCTGAAATGGAAGGAACACTGTGAAATTTTCAGTTATCCCATTTTTTACTACTCTTAGTTATTGTGGTTTGGGGTCCTTTTTGCACTGATACAATACTTGTCTACTTTTTCCTACTCTACTGCTTCATACATTAATAGGTATCATTACAGAGCTGCCACCAAAATTACTCCATTCAGAAGCAATTTCTAAAATATGTACCTTGCAAAGCACTTTAGATTGTTGATGAAGAAAGCTGTTATATAAATGTACAGTACACTATTATATAAAGTCATTGCTGAGTTAAAGTAGCTAATATGTCCCTTAATTTTTACAATCATGATCTTGGTATATTTAAATTCCTGTGAAACTAAAACAACTTAGAGTGAATGAGATTTCAAAACACTAAGAAAGTTTTTAAATATTTCATTAAAGCACATTAAAAATTCCCTTACAATGTAGGGAAATGCTTTTAAAACTGCTTAATAATTAAAGTTTTAAAAGACTTGAGGTTTTTTCCGCCCTCTATTCCTTTTTTTTATTGGTTTGCTGCTTTTTTTTAACAGACTAAAAACGTATGTGCTAGATATGTGATGATAATTTATTCTTGTGGAAATAGTTTTGAAAGATATTAATTCAATTTCAATAGTTTAAATGGTTCTGGTGATCTCTTCCAACTTACATCAGGTTAGCATTTTGTCCTTGATTATAATGGGATAGGTATTAGGCCAAACAAGCAATTTCTCTTGAATAAATGAGAGAGTACTGCATTACAGTATCATTTCACACATTTATATTAACATTCTTCCTTTAATATAATTACTTTGCTAAGATAAGCAATCTCTCTCTCCTTGATAAAAACAGATTGATTTCCTCTAAATGCATTACAAACATATGAGAAGGGAAGAAATTGTTAGAAACAGACACACTGACATATTATTTCTTTCACTAGGTTCTCTTTGGTAATATGGACATATCTTCAGTCCAGTAATAAATGCAAAGCAATAATTTAAAAGAAACTATGATACAAATAGTTTATGAAATACACATAAATTGCCTATGTATACACTATGGGTAAACTCTTTAGTGATATCCCACACCTACATGAAACTCTGTGAAGTGCAATGTACCCTTCCTGTATCTCAGCAGAATTCTATTTTTGGACAGCTTGCATTTATTTTGAAACATGGTACTTCTTTTAGCTTCCAGTAGGTTTATACTGTGAGTGAAGAGACTGTCTGGTAAAGGCATCAGGAAGCAATGTAACTTTCAATGCAGAACCAGTAATCCACATCTCCAATCCCTACTGTTATGCATGCATAGATGAAGCTGTATGTCTGTTGCTACAATTAGTATAATAAAGTATTTGGAACTATACTTACAAAATAGCTTTTTTAAATCTATATTTCTATTTGGTACACTTTATTGATTCAAAATCTTAAAATTGCTTAGACTAACAAGAAGAACAATGTATTGTAAATTCTTAGTACCACATCCTCCAAATTTATCCTCAATAGAACTAGATGTGAAGGAAGCCAAATGGATGGATAAACCAACAACCAGGTCCAGGGCCTGGATGACTCTATGTAGAATTAAAAAATTAATTAGGAAGAAAACTATAATTTGCAGGACTGACATCTATTTTATTTAACTTACATGTATCAATGGGGGGCAATTAGAATTCAATTAAAATATTCACTTTTTTTACTTCCCTGACTGACCTTGAAGTTAATGCCTGTTTTATTTAATTGTATCATCTATGAATAAATGTTAACCCTAGAATGTTATGGCCCATTATTTTCAATGCATTTTTAACTCCCCAACTGAACTACATCCATCAACTTATTATGTGCTGCCAAGAGAGCAAGTGGGGCTTTATTTCTTTGAGATAGACTAGTATATAATAACAGAAACATCTAAAAAAAAATGCTAATGCTGTTTTTGACAGTGTTCAGTAAAAATAATTATGCTTTCAATTCCAGTTTTGTAGTCTAGTTTGACTGTAAAATCAGTAAGTGATAGCACAAATGGTATAATCACTTCAAAGTAATTGCTACTCCATCTGTAATTTCTGATAAATCCACTGACAGGAGCAGAACTTCTTCCTGCAGATATCAACAGTGGTTGCAGAATGCTCTTATGCACAGCCACAAGACAAGTGTAGAGAACTGCAGCAATGTCAAGAGATTAGGACAAATTCATGGCTTTGTTCTGTTGTGAAAAAAAAGAACATTACTAAAAGGCATTTCACAACTGTTGCAAAAGAGCCATATTTTAAATGGTTCACTTTGTACATATGTATTAGTGTAGCATGAGGCCCTTACCTGAGGGGCAGCTACCTGATATTACTTCCATTTATCAAGACCATTAGAAATCCAAGTAACATTTTCATGGCATTACATTCAGCTAAAAAAATCCACATTCTAAAGCCTTATCTACTAACAAGAACATGTCTTATATATGTTCAGAATTTTAAAATCGTCTGGATTCTTAAAAAAGTGTTTAAAAATAAAAAAATCTATTTTCACTTCTTAGTAAAATTTCAAATAAATAAAAATAAATCATAATTACCAGTTTCAAGAAATGTTGGTATATAAAGGTCTTCTGAAAGCTACATTGAACCAAACTCTAACCCATAATATATGAACACATTGTAAAAGAATCACTACCACACACACATCAATAAAGTATGAGTTAACCATTATCTGTTGATAATATAAAGGGGAAAAAACTCCACCCTTTCCTCACTAATCGACCCTACAATTCAAAAACTTAAACTTGTTACTCAGTGAATTCTTCCATAAAATAAGGTAAAAACAAATCTCCAAAACTGATATTATCACATTCTTCTTGAAATATCACATTCATAGGATTAGGATAGGCTTTTGGATAAAAAAAACCACCTATTTTAAAGTTACAGGAACATGAAGTTCCCTTTTTTCCCCTGACTTCTTGAGAAGTAATATTGAGAAGAGTAGTAACTGCCATCACTATGAATGTAAGGGACTAAGACTTAACTTCTGATGATGTAGGGTTGTATAATCTGCAACAAAGTTTCTGGAGAGATCCTAATCAGCTGATCACCAAGAGTAAAATTATTTAGAATTTTGGATAAGAAAAGAGGCAATGAAAGACTTTGGTTTTCTGGAATCAAAACTAGTTTCTCCTCAATCTCTTTATCATAAAGAAAACAGGGTTAACAATAAGATGATAGGACGTGCAAGGTAAAGAAATACATATAGAAAGCAGAAGAGTATAAAGGATAAAGCAACCCCCGTCTTAGAACTGGAACAGAGAAAATAGGACTATTTTTAAAGGTAAATTCTATTTAAATTCTATTTCAACTGTGTCTTTTTTTTTTCTTAAGTTAACAATACAAAATCAGTGATTTTCAAAAGGAGGGTCAGGCACTATTCTTTACACAGTACAGAATACAGGAGAATGTTTCTAGTAACACAGGAAAAGCCTGTACACAACAGCATTAGCTGGTAACATAGGCTTATGAGATAGGAGTCCAGGAATGTGATGTAACCTTCACCAACTAGAAATGCACATGCCACACAAATACTCTTGAACTGTAAATCTATACCTTAAGTTGCCTTGAGGTAAATTATTCCTGTTGTCATATTTAGCTTTCATTTCTATGAAGAGCTGGGAAGTGAACTTTTTGTCTGGTAGCATAATTTGACAGGTTCATTCTTAACTTCCTCAAAACTTTCACACATGAAAGGCTGTGTTAACAATGGTGAACTGAATGGATTCCTTGGATTTCCTTTAAAAAAAAATTGAAAAACTGCTTAATTTTTTGTATAAAAGTAATTAAAAGTGCAATAAATAATTGGTATTACTGCATCTCTAAAAGATTAGAGATGAATATACTTCTAATTTATTTTATGAAAGAGGAAAATTCATGTGACTTGATTATGCATCCACTTCTCTTTTTCTTCTTCTTTTTTTTTTTTTTCTTTCTTCTTTTTTTCTGGTATGTGATAATTTATCCAGTGTGGGAATTGTAGGGGGATGGAACCTGTAGACATACTGTAGATATAGTAACTCTTTTCAAACTAAGTGATACTAAGTGATAAAGCTAAAGACATTAATCCCAAAGTGGTTCTAGCATATGTTTCCAGTGTGGGATCTCAGTTTATCTTCCTTCTTGAACATTCTTCAACTATGTTCTAAACTAGGTTAGCCTGATGTCTAAATAAAATTTTAGAATTCTGAGAGGTAAAAGGATCTAAAACTTTTTATTGAAATAATATTATCTATAATCTCTTGTAGTTTTTTTTAAACATCAAAGATATTTGTGTTCTAGTTATATTTAGGATTCAAAGCAATTTAGCTCTGTCATTTCAAGAACAGAATCCTCAAAAAACCTTTGAAGAAATGTTATACTGTTCCGTCAGATAACAAGGCAATATTTCCAATCAGATTCTTTTACAAAATCACAGCATCACAGAATGGGCCAGGTTGGAAGTGACCACAGTGGGTCATCTGCAGGGTTCATCCTTGAGCACGTGGCACAGGTTTGTGTCCAGATGGCTCTTGAATATATCCAGTGAGAGAGACTCCACAGCCTCTCTGGACGATCTGTTTCAGTACTTGGTCACTCACACAGTAAAGAAGTTCTTCCTCATGTTCAGGGGGAACTTTCTGTGGCTCAGTTTAAGCACATTGTCTCCTGTCCTATTGCTCAGTACCACTGAGAAGAGCCTGGATCCATTCTCTTTCTTCCCCCACTCCAGACACATATACTGAGATGAGTCATTCATCTCAGTCATCTCTTCTTGAGGCTGAACAGGCCCAGCTCCCTCAGCCTTTCATCATAAGAGAGATATTCCACACCCTTAATCATCTTTGTCACCCTCCACTGGACCTGCTCCAGGAACTCCACATCTCTCTTGTCCTGAGGAGCCCAGAACTGGACACAGCACTCCAGGTCAGGTCTCACCAGGGCTGAGCAGAAGGACAGCATCCCAGGACATCATTGGCCTTCTTGCCGACAAGGACACACTGCTGGCTCATGGACAGTTTGTTGTCCATCAGGACCCCCAGGTCCTTCTCCACAGAGCTGCTTTCCAGCAGGTCAGCCCTTAGCCTGTGCTGGTGCATGGAATTATTCCTCTCCAGGTACAGGACCCTGCATTTGCCCTTGTAGAATTTCAGAATGTTCTTCCCCAAAGTGTTGGTAGTTTGAAAAAGATTGTGGAAGAATTGTATAGTTGCTGAAAAACAGCATTGAACTACTTTTAATCAAATGCAGCAAATGGTTCTTCTCATTTAAAGTAGTGACTGAGACCAATTCTTCTCAGGAGTTTTACTGGGCCTAAAAAACTTAAATACAAAGTCATTACAGTTTCAGTTAATACAGGCACGTATGTACGCCTTTCCTGATACAATTATTTTGCATAGAATATCTTAAGAGCATTGTTTGCTTATTAATCTATTTAATTCAAATTGTTCAACTGATCTAGCATCACATGAATAGAAATGTGTCTTAATAAAAAGATATGTGCTATTTTGTCCCTATTATAGAATTCTGGTATTTCATGCTTTGAACAGTTCTAATTCTAGTAAGCTTTGCAGAAAATAATTGAAATTTCATTCTGGAAATGAAATTTCATTGAATATTATATTGAATTTTTGAAAATTATATTGAATAATTGAAATTTCATTCATTCTGTGGAAGAGAAAGAGGTGTGGTGCAAGTGGAAAAATTTGTGTCATTTTCATTAAATCCACCCCCATGCAGACAAGTTATGAACTTTTTTAAAAAGTCACAATCCCCAAGTGGATCAACAGAGGTTTCTGACAGCAAAGATCAATAGATCTGCTGCAAAAGGGTAAAAGGCCAGAGCAGAAATAAAGGATCAGACTAGGACGAGAAGTCCTGCAAAACTTCAACTCATAGTGACCTGAAAAGCAAACATCTATGGGTCTAACTACACAGATATGTCTTTAAATGTTTGAGTTTATGTCCTGTTTCAGCATGTAAGTCTGTAAAGTAAATGGGCATCTAGAACTTAAATTGTATCAAACATTAAAGAGCAGCAAGTATATATTCTAGTATTAAAAATATACCACTTGTACCTCTTGATTATCATATTGTTAAGATAATTTCTGCTTTTGACATCTTTTACTAAGCTCTCTTTCTTCCACTATTTTTCAGCTCCAAGTTCTGACTATTCTTCTGTCTTTTTCACTATAGCCCATACTTCCTTTCCTGTTTCACCTTAAATGCCTAATAATGTGCTCTTACCCTGCTGCTTCCATTTAAATTTTCCTAGATTACGTGATCTCCCCAAACTGCAAAGTGATCTTTCCATTCTTAAGCCTTCTCTCTCCTACTTTGTCTGACTGTGACATCTCCTTAACAGCACTCAATAATATCAGTTTTCAACCACTTTTTTGTTTTCAGGCACTGTCTCTTACTCTTCCTTCTAACTCCTGTTATCTTTTATGACAACAACATCCCTCCCATTTTCCAGTGTATACGCTCAGAGTTAATGAAGAGGGAATCTTATTTCTCTCTAATTTTTTTCCAAACAATTCTGCAAAATCCCATTTCTTCCTTTTCTGTAACACAATTTATTTTCAAACATTTCTTTATACTTAATATATGCACTAAAATCTCTTTCTGAAACCTCATCTTACACTGGTAACAAACTATCTGTCATTTATATACAAGCATCAAGGCAAGTACCATTCTAAATGCAGATTATTTTCTCATCTTATTTTCCTAAGGATTCAACTATGAATCAAATTTTTTCTTTACTCTAAGTCCAGTACTAGTTCTCTTTTCTCTTCCTCATTTCTTTTGCATCACATCTTAAATCCCAAGCTAATTTTTTTTGACATTCAGTCTTGCATACAGTTGACATTTATCTGTGCTGATCTTTTCCTATGTGAAACTTTTCTGCCAGGAAAAGAAATGGCTTGAGATAAAATGGCTCTCTGTTTTTATAAGTGTTTCTAAGTCTTTTCCTGCAATGTCTAGTGAAAAAACAGGTGTGGTATCTTTTTTATCTTTTTAGAATAAATAACAGGAATTATGGAGATAAATGGGATGGTGGATGAATATATTAGGGAAAAGTCTAGAGAAAAAGTGTCATAGGCACTTAAACTCTAAAGGGCCGACTAAGTTTCAGAAGATTTGTTTGAAAATTTAGTCACAACACCACATGCTAGCTAGGAAACAAGATTTCAAAAGGGGAAAAGGCTAATAAGAACGTCTTTCCCAAAGTATATCATAGGTAATTTATCAAATTTATAATCTGAAAAAACATTAAAACTAAAATGTGATCACATGTGTAAGCAAGATAATACTTCAACACTGCACAAGGATAATTTTTCTAATAAAAGCTTAAGGCTAGTTTTAGAATACATTATCACTACCAGAATAGACAAACATTAAAATTTGACAGGATTTGAAAAATATTATCAGTCATTTTATCTTTTAGTTCAAATTATGATAAACAGAATAAGTGTTCAAAAAACAAGTTAAGTGTTTAAAAGTAGATGTGGCACTTTGCAATATTATTTAGTGGTTATAGTGCTATTGAAGGGGGGACTTGATGACCTCTGAGTTCTTTTCCAACCTTAATGGTTCTATGATTCTAAGTGGTTTTTATATTAATAAATCAGAATGTTCTCAAGAGCAAATGTTGTGAAGACAGTCATAGATTCTACTACAGCTCTACTGTCTGGTAGCTGCACAAGAAGAAAGCAATGGAATTATCACCTATAAAAAAGTTAAATTAGCTAAGAATAATGTAAATGTTTAATTTACTGAGCAATAAGCAGTAAACAATCCTTCCTGTACAATATATAAGAAAGCAACTGGGATCTCATATTGATTTAATAATAAAACATTATTCCATTCCTTCTGTTATGTTTGTGAACGGTCTGAGAATTTTTAAAAAATATTTGAAGGAAGCAAGTATCTTCCCCTGTAATGACAAGGTCCTTCAATTTCCTCAAAATTACTTTAAAATTGCTCAGTACTAAAAACACATTTTCAAAGAACACTGTTCCTTTCCATTATACAGATGATGTGCTCAGACAAAACTCACAACCAACAATTTTACTTCAGGATATGATCTGCCATTGCAGCCAACTTGCAGAAAGGTTAGTAATAACCTTTCTATTGAAAGAGAGAGCTCTGCTCTCCATGCACCCGTGGTTTCTACAGAGCAAGTTCCCTGTGCCCACAAAAAAGCAGATCCTGCTGATCACCTACATGCAGCCACAAAAATACTGGAGCCTTTACGGAGGCAGAAGCAAGCACAGACTTGTGGTTTGGAAGAGTCAGTTAGAAGTGGGATGGAAAGATTGACCTTTTGGAAGCAACTATTAGATCAGTTTATCTTTACGCTAAATTACACCCTTCAGAGCTTAACCAGGAACTATGTGGTGCTAGGTCTTTTTTAATGTAGCTCTTTACATGTAAATTTTACCTCAGTGAAAACTAATGGGAGTATGGCTATCAATTTCAGTCAGTCAGGATTTCACTTCTATACACTAGAGACATACAAATAAACAGTAACATAGACACCCAGGTGGCTGGGTTTGATTAATAGATTCATTATACAAAGAAGAAATATTCTTTCCTTTTCAATTAAAAAGTCATATGCAAAAACATACACATCCCTCAACTATCAGGTTAGTGGATTCCATGAATAGCAGGAGTATACCAATTTTCTAGACCATAGGAAGAAAGCATCAATATCTTCTATCACACCAAAGGAGCTTCATGTTAAATATAGTTACTACAGACCGCGCGTTTTAGTGAAGGAACTTGGGATTTCCTGACAGACAGAAGATGGCACTATCTCCCTAAGGACTCATTACTCCATTGGGAAATAGCCTGCATAGTAACTAAGGCCCATACCACTTTAAAATTTAGGTTTCCACAGACCCTGTGATTTCAACTCTACCCAAGGCTGAGCATGTAGAATGTCTATAGGCAGTCATAGCAGCTGGACCTACAAGGTAAAGACCATAGTGATGAAATAAAAGAGCTCCACTTCATATGCAGACTGATCAGCCCTGATTCAAAGTTTCAGCTTTTATGGTTTTTTTGTTCAATTTCTGGATTTCCACTGAAGAGGGGTATATTTCAAAGAAAAAAGTATGATGTATCATACAGGCATCTTTAGCAGCAAGAAAATGGCGCTGAAGATAAATACTCAGAAGTAGCTTTTATACATATATATAGTGCTCAGGTTTGCTGCTAGATCATGGAATGTTTTTCTCTCATCATTAAAGCTTTTGAAATACACTCTAAAGGAAAGAAAGCTGATCTACTTATAGATCAACAGAAGGCATGTGAAAAAGGTTGCTAACAATACTTTTTTTGCATATAAGTGAGAGCAATTGGCATCCCATCTGGAAAACTACACTACTCTGAGATAGAAAACTCTTGCCACTGGCAAGGTTTATGGTATTAATTTGTAATGGTGGATTTAGGGAAATGTACTAAACTAATGCTCATTTACTTGCATAATTATGTGTTTTCTACATAAAACGACAGGCTTTTACCTTGTCAATACTGGCACTGAGTTAATGGAAAACAGGACAAGGCGAGTGTACAACTATGCCAGCGCTGATGAATGTCAAGCTCAGGTTACAGATTTGCTTCTTGCATTAACAACTGTACAATGTATCACCTAATGCATTACCCTTCAGACTCCTAAATCTGTTATTTTAAATATTTTCATTGCAGTTTAGCTTTGATTATTAATCTAAAAGGCAAAAAGTTAAACCATATCTTATCTTCTTTGCCACTTGATATGTTAAACAGCCTTCATACCTTAAATCCACTTTAATAAGGCATGCAATTATTAAAGCATTACAGAATGGCCCCAGAGCACAAAAGCTCCATTAAATTTGCTTACATCTAATTACGTCTGCCTGAGGCAGGTGAGAAATTGACTCTGATAAGATCTTTCTTTTACCTGTAGCCAAAAAAATAAAAAGGAAAAATAACTCTGAGTGATTTTCTATCTAATTGCTATCTACAAGTATTTATGGTATTCGCTCTTCCAATGAATAGCCCACAAAGCACTCTTTGTGCACTAACCAGTGCATTTTAAGTTTTTTTAAGACTGTAGAATACAAAAGACAAGCTTATCTTGCTTGCAGGCATGACAGGTCATCAATGATGTCTATTTAGGAAACAGTTTTATCTATTATTTAAATAATATATTTTCTTTAAAAATAATTCTGATGTGAAAAAACATGTTACATATGCTTTGTTGACTTCATTTTTTTTTACATGCCAGTATAAGCAACAAACACATTCTATTTTATGAAAATATAACATAAATATAAAAATATATTTTATATGGCCTGAAAACAATTATTTTAGAAACCTTCTTTTTCCCCCAATTTAAAACCAAGTGTTTTGTAGTAGAAAACATGGTATTCAATTGCTATGTATTTGTAACTGACCTCCCAAAATTCAGGAAAATGTGAATAAATTACATTGCTTGTTAGTTGTAAATAAATGAGGGCATGTGATATTTTTCTAATCATTCTAATCCTCCTCTCAGCCCTAGCAGATCCTACAGAACAACAGAGTGAGACCAACATAGTGACAATGTAAAATTAAGTTAGAAACTATACCAGATAAAGAGGAAGAAATAAATAAAATTTTAAAAAATAATTAATTTTTAAAAATTAATTTAATCCATCCAGTCTAAAGGGATTATAATTAAAATCTTGGTTAACAATGAAGGAGAAATTACTTTATTATAAAGCATTCCTTGAGAGAAAGAGAGATTAGGTATTGATGGGAAACTTGCCCAGGTAAACCAGACATTGGACTTCTAATAAAAGACTATGCAACACTATTTCCAAATATACATTTTTAACCACTGATGCTACTTGTATGATACAAACCACTGTTTGCTCCACAAGTTTATAGTCAACTCCAAAAGAAAAGGTCCTTTGGTCAAATGTTATGCTTAAAACTTATTTGCTACTCTGAAATAGAAAACTGCATAGGGGCCTGAAATTAATATATTGCATTATTAACATGTTTCTCATGTCCTCCTTAGGCTTTAACAGCACATCATTCCATAAGCCTTTGTAAAAAAACTTCATTTGACCTTACCTTTACTTTAAAGCAATAAACAGATAGGTTAACTTTCATATTGATTTGCTTCAAGTTTTATAACTTCATTTTATATACACCTGATAATGAAAAGATGTTGATTTTCCGGTCTTCTAAGCAACTACATTTTACATATTAAAAAAAAAAATAGAGGCAATGATGAATTATTTCTGTTTGCTCTCATGATTTACCAACTCCAAGTCTGCTGTTGCAGAAAATATTTTGGCCTCAGAATTATATCTTGTTTGATATTAACTTGATGTATTTCTATTAAAACTTTCACGGTTGCTTTATAATATTGTCTAGTCACAAGCCTGTATCATCTATAAATGACAATACTGTGAACTACTGAATTATACATGCATCTTTACTGCAAATTAAAACCAAACCAGAACAAAAAAAATATGAGAGGAATTTAATGACTGTGTTAGGAAGAACTGTTTTCCAGCTTTTCCATGTCCCCTTTAAGAACGAATTGCATCCTGTTAAATTAATTATTCAGACATCACTACTGGTATTGAGCCATTTTTTATAATTTTCTTGATATTAACATTTCCTATCTTAAAATGTACAACAAAGGTTCTGTTTTCTCCTGTTATGTTGTGGATTTGTCCATTGGAAATTTCAGTAGACAATACTTCTCAGAATCTGAATACATACCAAAAGCTGCCACTTTTATGATTATGGCTTGAACATTAGATGATATCATTTCCTTAAGCAGTATTTCCTGGTTCCAATGCCAGAGGTAAGCTAAAGGCTGAAGATTAAGCCTTCTGCACCTTAAAAACAAACAAAAAAATTGGATAAAGCCACGTATAATGCTTTTACACAGCATTATTACTGTAAAATTAATGAAAGTTTCTTTCTTTTCATATCCTGAAATAATATTTCTTCTATAATTTCAAGTACAACACTTTACTGTTCAGATATTTCCTTACAGATATTAAGTCTAATATATATTAAAAAAGAAATAAATAAACTTGTTCTGAGTATGATTCATCTACATAAGACGCAACTCACTGAGCTAAACAGATCTGCACAGGAATGTAAGTAAAGCCATTACAAAATGTGTTCCTAAACCTTTTGAGATACAAAGCAATTAGCACCTTAGGAAGTCATCACTTTTGTGAACACAGCTAAGGACAAAGTTACTGCTCTGTGATAAACATGGCACATGTCACTAGTACAATATGCTGAATTTGTTGCTGTGATCTGGATCAACACCCAAGGAAAAGAATCATTCAGGAAAATGTATGCAGCTTGTGATAAAAATTAACAACTTTTTACTGTAAAGTTAATAATTTTTTTTGATACCTATCATATATAGACAGCATTTGATACATAGCTTTGATTGTTTATTCATTATGGATAGGTAATGTTTCTGTAAATTGTCAAGAAACATCAGCTGGTGATTAAATGTGTAAGGTCTCTGAAAAGCCTAAACATTTAACTATGGGACTAGTTCAGAGTCCTTAAGATTTACATTTATTTGTCAATTATCATGTTTTTCCTAATACATGGTCTTTCTCACATATATGGGCATTCCTCCTTATGTCAGACAGACCCACTAGTATGATTAGGAAGACTATATAGTTAAATGTATGCTTAATGTTGACATGTAAATGCATAGTTAGCACTCATATAATCTGACTGGTTTTCTTATTACTTTGATATGCTTTAAAAGAGCACTAAGTTTTGTAATAGAACTACTTAGCAGCTCTGAATATAAAGTAGTTACTTGTGTGCCTAAATTCAGCTAAAAAATTAGCTGAATTAATTGGGATGGCTCATATGAAACAACCTTATTGCAAGGGCTAAATCTACAGATCAATGTGAAGTATTTTACTTTACAAGCTCGGAAATAATCATGCCTGTTTGAAATACTGTGATTTCCTGTCAATCTCTTAGCTGTGGTAAAGATGTAAAACAATCAGCAAAAGTGATTTTTTTTTTATCCTACTAACATGTGAGGCAATTATTAAAATGTTTAAGTATAAAGGAAACGAAAAAGGAGTTATTTCTGACTGTAATTTATCTATGTAAACTTTAAAGAAAACAAATGTGCTCTGTAACTTGCTGATGTGAGCTGAGTTGACATAGCATTAATTTCACCATTGTTACAGCTCATAAAGGATTCCAGATACTCGCTTTCATCATCAACAAATCATTAATGAAATCATGAAACTATAATTAATTTTTAACACAGGTGGTTTTGCATTTCATCAGATATATACAGTGAAAATCTTTTTTCAGATCAAATATTGGCCTACATAACAGACACAACTACCATTCCATAATGCTCTTTTTAAATTAAGACTCCTAAAAAAATCATGATTTATATAGACCTTTGCGCATAATATGAATGACAAATGAAAGCTGCTGATTAATAATAACAAATTTTACATTTAAGGCATTAAGGGAAGATGTGCTTAGTAAGATTCTCTTCTGTCTAATTCCTTATAACAAGTCACAGGACGTTCCTCTATATCAAAACACTGATGAAAAACAGAGGGACTTGACCACAACACTGTAGTCATTGGAATTGAGTGAGTTTCCTGTTGAAATCAAAGAACTGAACCTACTCAACTATTTTAATACCAAATCTCTGAGTATTTTCAAGAGATGCAGAGAGATCTGAAGAGCAGTCAAAAACTCTGGTATAGTTTCTACTAGATTTTTACTAATGAACACATGGTTTTGGGGGGAAAAAAGGAAGAAAAATAAAAGAAAAAAAGAAATACCTATATTAATGAATAGAATACATTTGGTATCATAGAACATGAGAAATCAGGCAACTGTCTCTGCTTTAAATTTGAGTTAGAAAACAGACAAGTGCTCTCCAAAATGTGTATTCTGATAAGGATTAGTATGTTCTTACACATCTTCCACTCGAACTCTCTGGTAGTCAGAAAGAATGGCTCCCACAGATACACCCTCTACTCCTTCTTTGTCCTGAAAAAACACATGGAATATCAATGACACAGTATATAATGTTTTAAGCTGTAGATTCAATATCTCTACTTGCAGAATCAACCAAGAATAATTATTTTTTCTGTGTCCAGTACACGGAACAGAATAGGCTGAAGTGCAGTTCTGCCACAGAAGCGAGCAGCTCAGCTGACCTACTACATGGTTATTACTCTAATGCAGTCTACTTGACTCAAGTACCATCTCTAGAGAAGAAATAACCAAGGTAACTGAAAAGTATCAGACGTAACAGATTATCCTGTGGTTTTCCAGACATCCTGAAAATTTCTTCCAGCTTTTGCCTGTAAGTGACAGGTTAGCTAGTCCACCTACAAATAATTATCAGCAACATACATCATACAATTAACTGAATTGTTAGCATTTTCCATGTACACAGCACAAGAAAGTGTGAGATTACTCTTTCTATCTTAACACCAGAACAAGAAAACTCACGGGAAACTTACTCATCTTTTAAACATTCTGCTATAAAAAAAGCTTTTCCAAGACACATTTTCTCTGTTTCATTAAATTACCTAAGCCAACAAATTGCACTTTATTTTTTCTTGTAAACCCACTGAGAATGTAACATTTCTAAATGCACATAGTTCTAGTATTTTGTGAGATCTTGCATTTTAATATTGCTTGAGTCCCAGTCAACATGCTGAACTTTATTTTTCTAAAGTTTGCTCCATCTAGACTTCGGTAAAAGTTGTTTTCCTCTTTTAATCAAGGTCAATCATAACTACACCCCATGATTTACTTTCTGGACCTGTTGCAAATCCTGTGAAGAAGTTTGCAGCAAGATGTTACAATAAATTTTTCAGTTATATACCTCTTGATGTATCCTGCCCCTGCTTTTCTCTTTTGGCCTACTCTATGATCTCAGAAGTCCTACTAAGCCTTGGCCAAGCAAACTGAGCAGTGAAGTGCCCCTTGACTGTATCAGCTGGATGGTGAAGCATTGCTGACTGCACCAGGAGTTTTTGCCTGGTCGAAACAATTCTGACAATCTGAAAAATACATCACTATTTAAATTATGTACTTCCCCATGTGATTAATGGATAGATCCATTAATATGAAGCTTAATGCCAAATGAAACAGTTTTCAGGTTGATGCTTCTCATGTATCTAGGAGTAGTAGGACTGAAAAAAATTGTTTTATCTTTCACTTTATCTAATGATGGATCCAAAAATTATTATCATTATTATTATTACTACTATCCATATAATATTATTTCTGCTTCCCTTTGAGATTTCAGTGCAATGTTTCAAAGCTCTTTTTAGAATAAAGGTAAATCACAGATACTTCAAGTTACTCAACTCACCCATCTACAGTAACATTGCTTAAAAAGTAAACACAGTTGTACAAGCGCAGTTTTCTTTAAATAAATTGGATGAACTGATTCATGAAGCCTTCTTGAATCTTCAGATATTTCAAAAGTGTGTTGCAGTCTTTAACATTCTTTTTAAAATGGTTAGAAAGTTGTGTAACAGTCTTGGAAAACATGACTGATGTTAACAAGATAAATACTGTTTGTTTTTATTTTTATGTAAAAATAATAACCCCAGCAATTCCTTCAGAATGTCCTCTGTCACAATGTACAGACATCAACCAATATGTCTGAAAATATTACCTATATTTTTGCTTATGTTATTAATTCATCACAGTTCTAAGTTACCAGAGGCAAAGTATGCCATCAGCTAAATTCAGTAAGTAATGTTTTTGAAGTGTCTGATACAAACAAACAGAAGGGTATACAACTGCTGTCTCACAAGTAGATTATTCTCTGTGGCCACATAAATCCATAGATCATATGCAGTTTTCCACTTTCCTTTATTACAGAATCGTTGAATGGTTGAGTCAAAGGTCCATACAACCCGGCCTTGAACATTTCCAGTGATAGGGCATCCACAACTTTTCTGAGCAACCTGTTTAATAACACATGCATTTCTCTTACCTCATCAAAACAAATGAGATGATGTTCATTATCATCATAATATTTATTACAATGCATGGCATATCTGTAGTTACCACTAATACATGGTAACTACACCATCTGTAGTTACCATATATTTTCATTATATATATTTGCACTATGTACACTCTTCTTTCTCTAACAATGGGAAATGAATAGGTGGATGAGAGATATTACAGAGTAATTATATCACAAACTTCAAAAAAAAAGATGATACCCTCAAATATGGAGTGAAATCTTATTTCCCAAATAGAGAGATTTACAGAATCTCCTGTTCATCCATGAAGATGGTGACTGACTTGCCCAATACACTTTTAACAAGCTCACAGAGCCATAAAAATATTTTTTATTCATTCTGTTTTTCAAGTTCTGACAAAATATATGCATCATCAAAGATACTTGCTAAGAAAACTCCCTTAAATTAAAAAAAAAAAAAGTAAATGGAAGTAGACACTTAAATGTTCTGTTCTTATCCAAACACAGTACTTCCATACTAAAATGATCTATTGCACAAACCTACTTGTTTGGGATTTAAAAAATTCTAGTCATGAGTCCCAGGAAATTTCATAACCATCCTATGATAATGGAACTTTAAAATCCACAGAAGGTCACAGAACATTTACTAAATAACTATTGAAACAATGGCCTAAACTTGAAACTAATGTATCAAAAAGATTTCTCATAGGTTTTGAGGTTGTTTGGGTGTTTTTTACTTTACGAATCTGTATCACATTGGATGTGCATGATTATGAATGCATATATATATAGGTACACAAGAAAACACAAATATGCACACGTGTATGCAATGTATCTTGATGTTAGTAATGCAAAAACAAGGCTATTATTGGCTGCTTGCTTACAACATGTTAAATATTATTTAAATAATAACATAGGAGATTGTCTACACTTATTCTGGTTTATTTCCTTTGATAATACGTAAGTTTTAATTTTCTTTTGAAATGGCAGCATATCATGTCATTTTGCAGTTGTGGTTAGCAAAAAAAACTGGTTAGTTTTTTCATGTTGAAAAAATTCTCACGGGTATTTATTTATTGCCATCTCTTTTCATTCAGTTCTTATGGTAAACTGCAAATATAAACTTTCATCACTGTCTAGACAATAGCTTCCATGAGGAGAAACACCAGTATACTTAATATATGCTTTGAAATGGGAGAACGAGTTAATATACTTAAATTCAGTGAAATGGAATGAATTCAATCCCCCTATTTTGTCCAGTTCAACAAATGAGGGCTGGAGTGGCACAAATTCAAGGAGTAAGAAGATTTGAAAGGAAGAAGGATGGAGCATGAGGCAGAACAGAAAAAAACTGGTCTCATAACCTTCTAAACTCCTCAGCTGGACAAAGCTTACATAAAGCCTTGTCCCACAGTATATTCAGCTCAGCAGCTGAAGCATGCAAAGAGTACTAGCTAAAAACTACTGCTTCCCTGGACTTATTCTTTGGTATTGAAAGAGCTATTGGACACCTTGCAAACAGACAGCATTTTGTTTGACTAAGAGTTGATCATGGTTAGCAGAGAATCCATCCCAGAATCAATAGTGCCGTCACTTTTAATGTGGAATCTGATCAGGTTTGGTACCATTAAAAGCATGTTCACAAAACTGCACTCAGTAAGGGTAAACCAAGCTGACATCTGCAGGTAAATATCAGGGATCTGCACAGAACTCAAAAGCTGAGGAAGTGAATTTGGGAAAATTCAGAAGGAAAGATGTTACATGCTGTATCATATAAAGAGCAACAGATAACAGAAAAAACATCTGAGGAAAGTTAATATGAAAAGGTGGTTTTTTCTTAGGTTGAGTAGATTTTTTAATTATTATTTTAAAAAGCATCATATACTGTTAATTTAAGAGATGATTTACCTATGTAAACTTTACTAATATGTTTCTAGTGCAATAGGCTACTCTAAAGTAAAAATAAACTGCTCTCTGGAGTATTTGGATAATTCAGAAAGCATTTATACTCAGTACAATATCCTCTGTCATAAAGTATTACAAAACATGCAATGTGCATATAAAACCAGATGCCAAACACAAATGTACACAGATGCTAACAAAGTTTTATTTTCCATATGACATTTTAGAACTTATTTTTCCCCTTTAGAGCTAGGAAAAGTACTCATTTCAAAACGCAGGTAGAAAAATAAACTTTTAAAAAGCAACTAAATAAGACAATTTTAGTAGTTTTTTTTCAATGTACCTAAGATTATTATTAGCTATGTTTTAACAGTAAGTGAAATTACACAATTATAATTGTGTATATCTTGTCATAGCAGTTAATTTATTCCTGTTCAGATGACAAGACAATAATCTTCATAAACAATTGTGTTAGAGCAGCTAATTGATCTTTGAAACTGTACTAAAATGCACAATTCATGTTTAAGGTATTCTAGTTTTAAAGTTATTTATTATTTTAAACAGTTTCATGAACAACATAATTCAAAATTTCTGCTCTTTGTGTATTATGAATTACTGTTGGCTGCATTTCCTATCAGGAAATAGTATAAAAATTTAACAGTTTTGTGAAAGCTCCAAAACATCACTGCTGTTTTTAAGGTGCCTCTGTTACATCCATGTACAATTCTAACATACAGCTTCACAGCTAAACAGATTAATTTACACTAGCACACTGTTACTTTATTTTTGCTTTTTTTTTCAATTAATGATTGTAACAGTAATCTAAGGAAATTATTACATATGCATTGTAGCATTAGTACTGGTATAAGTACTCTACTAGTAAGTAAAAAATTTATTGCAGTGGTATCAGTCCAGAGGTTTTCTATAATTTCATATTTTAATGTCTTTACCTGACCCTTTCAGAGTTCAGCAAAAAGAAAATTAGTGCTAATGTTTTCAATTTAATTAGTATATTACATGCACTGTAACTATTAGTGGAAAATGTTATATTAATGAATGTAAAAGTTAGCTGTAAATTACCTCAGAGTTATTATCAATTTCCCAAGTTACTGCTCCTTAAGATAACCCTCTCCCTATGGTCCTTCTGGTAATTTTTCTTTGCCTGATAAACATGATGATTAAACAGCACACAGTGCAAACCTTTGATACTTTTTAAATTAAATCCATGCCCAGCCTAAGGGCTGTGTCTGATTTCAACTAAATGTGTCAGTTAATCAGATAAAAAATTATCAGCAACTCAAAGAAACAGCAGCCTTAGGCTTCATCAGTGCCAGAGAAAGCTGAACAAAATAAGACATTCAGACGATATCACATTATGACTAAAGGTTACTGCTAAGCATATCACCGCACAGCACTATTCACCACCTTAATAATGTCTATCTTAAATGAAATATTGCATACAACAGCCAAAATATTAACAAAGAAAAATTAAGTGCTAGACCTGTGCCTATGTCTATTCATGTGTATTGCAAGAAATTTTGAGCACTGCCATTCAGAAAAATGCAGAATATCCCTAAAAATTTACTTTGTAGTACAGATCTTTGTAAGAAAAAGAAGTATAAACAGCTGAAGAATTATTAAACTACATTCAATTTTTTACATGTGCTTCACAGCTTTGCCACAACAGAGTTCATTTTTTATGACCCACATACAAAATACAGTCTCTAAATGAAATTTTCTTTCCAATTAATATCCTTCTTAAAGCTTGTATGAATAACTGAAAATTGTTATCCATACTTAAATTAATGGTTAAGGTTATTTGTGCCTACATAGCGATTACCATACAGTTGCAAAACTTCAAATTAAGCACCACATATTTGCAGGTGGGTGACTGACAATATATACCTTAGTAACAGGACTTTTAGGCTTCTACATTATTTGAGTGGAAAATTCTTAAATATGAGCTTTGCCTTATAATTTCTGAAGCATTCTAAGATCACTGATTATAGTGATTCCAAACAGAGTATGTGATTTTTCTCTAAGCTTTGATATGTCTGTCTGATGCAGCTGCAAGTAATCAAAGACAGTATGGAAATATTCCTGAGACATAAGGATATAATAAGTCTATGTCAAATTGAAAACCCACTATTTGGTAAGGCTCTGAAGACTAGCTACAAATCACATAGATCATCTTAGTGATTGCAGATCACTATATATCATCTGGGACTTTCTTGTCTTCCACACAGGGACCTCAAAACACATCTATCTCATGCCTTAATTCCTTAGGAAGAAGTAGCTCCAAAACCAGGTGGGAATTAACATAACGTGGATTTACATGAAATCCCTGTGTGAACACTCATTATTAAGTTCAGAAGTCTTCAGTGGCCTTATCTCAACTTGCTTTAGAAGGAAATTACTGAATAATGGTATCTATACAAGGCAATAATACTATGTAACTAATCTACTTTAAGAGCTAATTAGATATATTTTTACAAATGCCCTTCATAGGACATAGGCACCCTACCACCCACCTTTAAGCAAAACTAATGGCCTAACTTCCAGAGTTTTACAAATGCAATTACTGAAACACTGCACACCCACCACACGCACCCACCCACTATCTATTAATTCAGTGTAGGGGCGCCTTCAGTGTCTGATTGCAATCTCACAATAACCACATTTAATTAGGACATGCTCCTCTTCCTACCTAGAAGTGCCAAATGTTCAGGGTGATGGTGCAGGCATACATTTGTTTACACATAATCACATACACACACCACAGCAAAGGAAAAAGGAAGAGCAAAACAGACAGAAATACCGTTCTCAAAGTCTAATATCAAACAGAAGTGTATTGAAAAGGCTAGAATCACATTCTAAACAGGAGAAATGGAAAACCAGGAAAAATCTTCCACTATAGCCACATACCACACCATAAATGCAAGTTTTCCTGATATACTGATTCTCCATTTAGCTGCATTTACAAAGTGAATGATTGGTCTTATTAATTAGAAATCATTCATTAATGAATTCTTTTTTTATATATATTAACTATTTTCACAGAAGTCAATAAACTTGCTACATCACTTTAGAATCCCACACTATTTCACATTTTTTTTCTAAATTATTTAATTTCGATTAATTGATTTATTTTTGCAATTTAAAAAGTGTCATACTAAACCCATTAGGCATTTGGTAAAATCTAATATAGTTAGACATATTTATCAAAAAACATAGAATACTAAAATAAAAACTAACAGACATCCACTATTTTAAAGGCTACCTAAGAGTTTTCTACAGAACTGGCCTTTTTTCTTTTAACCTATTAACCTAGTAACTGTTAACTGAGGCCTATATTCCAGCCATAGGGCTTCAAAGACTTTGACAATGAAGCAAAAGTCTCCAGCTGAACAAATTTTTTTTTAATTGCATTTTGTGCAGAGAATTGGTTTCAAATAAATGTCTGCTTCACCTTTGGGACTTCCAACTCTTAAATATTCAAATAATTACAGAGCAAACTTGCCTGCAGACACTCCTTCCAGGAAATCTTATTTACAAAATCACCTCCACAAAGACTGATTATTTAATTTAATAGCCAAAATTAACCTGAACAGTCAACTCCAGATTGAATAAATGACATTACATCAGACAACAAGATGCCAGTGAACAACTACAAAACAGCCAAGTAAAATCAAGCATGTTTCTGTTCTGATGCTACACTGAATATTGTAAGTGCTGGTGATTTTATGTGTAACTATTTTGCAATCAAGAGCAGTTATACTCATCCAGAATTGGTAGCTCAAATCTGTGATTGGATTTAAAAGCTAGGATTTTAACCCACCAACATGTATAAATGCTTCAGAATGAAAAAAAAATAATAATAGTATTTGTGTTACGAAGGCAGGCACTGGCCTATATTATTATGTCACAAATCAATGTCTTGCTGAAGACAAACCACTTACTAAATCAAGAGAAGGGTCAAAGAAATATTAGTTTGTATGTTTCTTGTTAAGAGAAGTTTCATGGTTTTAGATAATGAAACTCAGTTCACTTGCATCATACTCTGACCTCAGACAGGCAGAATTTAATTTTTGGATTTCTTTTTTTAAATAGTATCTTTAACAAACTGTAAGAGCCAAATGCCAGATGTAAACTAAATTTTTGAATACACACACAAGGTCTTTTTCCCTTGCTTTGACCACACAGCCTCCATGCTGACCAATTTCTAGATGCTAATGACAAGGTACCCCTCCACAATGAAGACCAACAAGACATGGATCCAGTACAGCACCTACAAAACTGAACAGACTCTCTTGCTTTGGTTATTTGAGGTATACACCATGGTTTGGGTCATTCAAGTCATTACCAGACTCCCACTAAAGGAAGTTACTCTACGAAAATCCCATACAAGAATTGTCTAGTCTCATTTGCTTCTATGTAAGTATTGTCAAAGCAGTGTTATTTAATGAAGTATTTCAGAACACATGCTGGCAAATACTGAGGCATGCAAGTAACTCGATTCTTGTTAGTCATTCTGTGAGCAAACAGTCCATTTTGAGAAAGTAAAGCTGTAGTCATGATATGATACCTACTTTTCCTTTTGTAGGTTTTTTACCACATGCAACAGCACAAGACTCAGAACTATGGAAGAAAAACATGTCTTAAATGAAAATGAGCTATTTTGTCCATTAGAACCAAATCTTCTTCTCTCCCTTATGTTTTTGTGCAAAAAAATTTGAAAAAAACAATCATTTTTATCTCTCCAAAATTAACTCTTAGGTGTCCCAATGTGACAGCAAGGTAGTTGCCTGCTTATTTTTACACATTCTAAATCATGTAAGAATTTCCAGCTAAATAAGTCAATTTCACTTACACTAACAATTCTGGTAAGTAGATATGTTTATATAAATTTAGATAATTCATTCTCCCATATACTACATCTTTCAAAACTGCATTTCATAGCTTTGAAATCTGCATAATGTGCACTGATACACACACACACACACACACACACACACACACACACATGCATTCTCACATTGCCAGAGAACTCTACTTACTTTAAAAGGAAAACTACTTTCAATAGGACAGTTTGCTTGCACTGTTCTAATTACTTCAACTCCAAAGAACTGTACAAATCTTTACCATTTAGAGAATATCTTTTCATAGTACTGAATGTTCAGCCTTTGCAATGTCCAGTATTTGTAGAAAAGAGCCCCTGAAAGTATTTATAAATCAGACTCTCCACCAATATTTTACTGTAAAATTAAGCTTTTCAGCAACTAGCCTTGTACAAATAACAATTGCAGCATACTGTGCTGGAGTAAAATATCACATTCTGTAAGAAAAAGTAATTTTCATTTAAGGTTGATCAAGATATAAAATTCTTCAATGTAATATTTGAACAAGTCATGCAAACACAGTCCAAAATGATCACTGCCACTTACCTGAAATATCAATCACATTCAGTAATCTGAAGTACTTGAATAAAAAATATGTATTTTAACAGGAATAAAAAACAAAGTTTCAACCTAAAAGTTCCTTGATGGAAAAGCAGACATTTTATCAGTAAGTCTGCATATTTTTAACTTAGACCCTTACAAACAGCTAATTCACATCTACCTGTATGCTGAGTCATGTCTAACATGAATATACTTTATAACTAATTTATCATGTGAAGATGCAAAAGATTTGTAATCATTCCTGAACTGTCACAAAAAATATAACACTGAAGTACATGTAGAGTAATTAAGTGAACAATGAATTCAAAAATTTTAACTGTTGACAGATAAATTAAAAACCCTGAGGCTTTCACAGGTTTTTTAGTTTAAAACGGTATCTTCTCTCAAAGTGCCAAAGTCTTTTTTTAATATAGAACAAGTATTATAGCAAATATTATTATAGTGACATGAGTTATTGGAATGTGAAATTACCTGATAATGAATGTATGAGAAGCAAGGCATGGCTGAGGAAGTAAGATTTACTACATTTCATTTGGTATTACTCTAATGGGAATCTGTAGGCCACTATGGTCAAAGAAATGTCAGTTGGGAAGAAAGGTGTACCATTTTCACCTGAAAATTTACTGCAAGAAACAATGCCACTTGTTCTATGTGCTCATTTGTTGGTAAATTGTGCCCCTCTAAAAATTTCTTCAGAATTTCATACACCCATTTTCAAACTACTAAATCATTATGCTGCTATTACTTTGATGAGCAGATAATCTTGGCATGGACTGTGAGTACACAAAAACTCACACAAGACCTCTAATAAATACTGCAAATTTTAATTTTTCCCAATGACAACATGTTTTAGACAAACTCTCTCAGAAATATTCTTATTATCTGCGCTGCCAATAATCCTCTCTTCTGATCTTATAATCACTCCTCCTTACATAAAAGCAGAACACGGGATTTTCAAAAACTAGAGGAAAACAGTCTATTGAAAACACAAGTCCAAAAGAAAAGCATCTTTCTTTTTGTACTTGGAACAGAAACCTCATGAACCCTCCTTTAATCTTGACCAACATTTTTGTTACTTCTCCAAAAGTCACCAGGGTTTGAAAATGATTTAAAACTGTTAGGAATCTCAACAATGCAATACCTGATATTTGTTTCACCAAATTAAGTTGGTATGGTAAGGCTCTTTATCTTTCTTTTGCCTAAATAACATTGATTCTAGAAATCATATGAAAAAGAAAACAGTGAATAAAACTGAACTTAATGAAGGTATGCACATGATTTTCAAATTTTTCTACAGCCTTTACAAATTTAAAGCAATCCTGATAAAATATTCTTTAAAACCGAACCACCTCACTTTCTACATTGATATACATTTTTGTCTAATTTTTGGAAGTGATCCGCTTTAAATTTAAGTATTGACACAATAATGACTGTTTCAGCACTACAGTGGCTACACTGCACTTCCCATAATAAGAATTCATTGAGGATTTAAATTTCTTGAGCAAAACAAAGAGCATTCTGCACATACGTGGTGTTATTTTATGCTACTCATCTATTACATCATTTACTTATATTGATGAAAAAAACGCAGCTTTCAATAATGTCTTTCCTAAATCGCAGAGAAGCACAAAATGCCACACTATGATTTTCAGGTTTGATTCTCTTATAAAGTGCATTTGTTTGGATATTTTTCCATCACTGGCTTTTTTGTGTTTGAAAAAAAGACAAGGTTACCTAGCATTACTAAAATGATAGCAGTGATTCCAAATCTTAAGAGAAACATTCCAAAACAATATCAAGTTATGCTGAAAAATATATCAGTATACTCTGAGCACAAGGTATAAAATGGGAATTTGGAGGCCATGTGGACCTACTGTACTGAGTGTAACAGTCTTGCAGGATACATAAGATACTCCTTAATATTTTTAGTACCAGAACAAAACATTTTGAATCAAGATAAAATCACTACATCATCAGTGTTAATATCACTCTGTGAAAAATAATATCATATGACTAGAACAGACCATCCCTTTAGGGAAAAATATAATGTTCAAGTGGATTGTTCTTTTAGTAGTGCAATGGAAAGGCATTCCACCTAGTCCCAGAAGAAAAATCAAAATATGCATTTAAATGGAAATACTATAGGACAATAGGACAAAACAAACCCCTCAGAACTGTAAGGAGCTACATGTATTTACACACACACATGCAAACACAGGAAGTTAAATATATTAAATTCTACTTATACATATTTATTTAATTCTATACATATATATTTATGCATATAATTTTAAATTTTAAAAGTTAAGGTTCTAGCTCTAGGCTTATCTCGCAAATATCAAGATGCAGTCACATCACATATTCTGGTTTTGGTCACAATTTCAAATAATATATACAACTCAGCTCTATGCAAGAAGTTGTGAGTATTCTTTTTTAATTTTCTGCACATTTTGTGCCAGACCATATTCTAAACAGCTTTTACAAAGTGATAATGTTTCACTGACAGTGTTTTGTGTACTTCACATAAAATTAAATCTCAGACAAACCTTGAGAAAAAGAAAGCAGAAAGCTAAGCAATACAGCATGTTGCTCTTTTTGACCCACAAACGATTATCAGTTATTTTAGAAGTTATGACAGTTTTCTCAAGTCCTTAAGGAGTCTGACACCATTGGTATAGCTTTTAACACTGCATTTATGTTTATATCACAATACAATAAAACAGCAGGAATAGTGTTCAAATTACTTGGGTATTGGATGGTTTATTGAAAATAACAGTATTACCATAACATAAAAAAAATTCTTTGAATGTGCTAAGTAATCACTGCTATCCATGCTGCATGTGAATTATGGGATAAATTTTGGAAGGCATCACCAATTGCAAAGACTACTAGGTCTGTCTCTCTGATGGAGGACTCTATGCATGAACAATAAATCCTAATCAAATTGAATAACCAGTAGTATGTCAATACTTGAAAAATTGTTGTGAAACCAGTGCTATGCAAATTATTTGCTTTTACAATACAGAAGACTTCATCATCAGAGGTAATATTTACTGTTCTTTATCAGGTAAAAACAAAAAACAGAATGTAAACAACACAACCACTCTTCTCTCCTTTCCCTGCAGATTGCTACATAAACCACAGTACCAATGGCACAGTATTTATTTATCTAACTGTATTAGTAATGATTTTATCACGATTTTTTTCAAAATATTTAGAGCTACATTTTCTTATACTCGGCCTTCATTTACTCCTTGGTTAATCAAGCTCAATTCAACATCACTTGGATTTTTATAAGAAAGGAAAAGAGAGATAATTTTTTTAAATGTCTTGATATTTCATAGTACTTAATGCTAGAAATACCAGGCTAAATAATGTTAACCCTCTCAGACAAATATGAAACCAGCTACATTCAAACTTGGGCAAACTTATTCACCATTTCCTAACCAAGAACTTCCATTATTTTTAATGGCAAAGAACAGTTTAGCAACATTGGGTAACCAGTGATAAGGTTTTGGAGAAGCACTACTACTACCAACCCAGCCCCTCATATCAGAGGAACCTCACTTAATGAGATGCCTTGTAAAGGCATCAAAAGGTTTTAGAAAGAGAAATTTGAGTTGATTTTGTATTCAGTATCAAGGGCAGTCACACTACGAGTACAAGCTTGGCAGGTAAAACAGTAATAATAAAAATCCATTTTCCATTGAAAGAGGATTCTTATCCATAGACACTTCTAACCCTTTTCCCTAAGAGACTTTGCAAATGCCCTATTAGAAAGATTAAATGGATCCTTAGGAAAATTCATCGAAGATAGCACATACTGCAATTATGCCCAATGCATGAAGAAACAAGCCCCAAAAGACAATTTCTAAAACTAGACATAGTTAGATTTATATATAATTATATATAGTGACATGCAATCACTATATACATTTTGAAAAAAAATAGAACAAGATATTAATCCATTGTAAAAGACTGCAGCAAACGAAAGCAAAAGTGAAGGGCCTACTGTTTTTAAATTATGTTCACTTTTAAGTTTACCCAGAATATCTATTTCAAAGCAAATATTCCAACTCCAAATGACCTGCCTTCATGAAGTGTACATGCCTGGAACGATGACAGCTAAGAAATACTTTGCAACTTCTGCTGAGACTTGAAACTCAGTCTGAATTCTACTTGAAGAGAAACCTATATAAATTGCAGCATAGGCAACCACTAACTGATATGACTGCTGTTTCTTTTCCCTTTGTGTTTTTTTTTTTTTCCCCTTTAATCTCTTATGCAGTCTTCTCTCCTTTTGCATAGAAATGGAATGAAAAAGTACTTGAGTACTTCAAGAAAACCAAGCTTCAACAACGTTGAGGCAGGGATATCCCTGCCTTTTTTCATAGTTTGACCTGCATTTTCAATAGCTTTCAACAGTATGTAATTTTATTTCTAATAAATATAATTTAAAATACAGTATAAAAAATTGACTTTAAAATTTCTTGCAATTATGGAAAAGGCATTTACTCAACAAAAGCTCTCAGTCAAACTCCTACGTTGTTTACTGCTTTTTCAATGGCAATTTTTAGATATTTCTTTTCAGATAGGGACCATTCTGCAATCTAATCAACTGGAATGATACAGACACAAAACATTACTTGGTAATTTCCACATTTGAGTCCAATACCCAAAAGTCAGTCTGTAAAACAGTCACAAACACTAGATATCATCCTCTATCATACTTAATGTCTATTAAAATGCAGTATTTTAAGGCATCAAATTTTTACCATAAAGTCTTCCTATTCTGAATCGTTTACTAAAGATATAATCAGAAATAGCCTTTTTTTTCTACAAATTTAGGCATATTCACAGAAACTATAGAACACCTGGGGAAAAAAAATAATGTCTTCAAGCATCTAACAATTAGTGAGTTTTTTTTTTAAGAGGGTACCTCAACACAGGTGTTAGTCATGCACTTGGAAAGGACTTACCTTGGTCTCCTGTCTTCATTATGTGGTTATACTCAAAAAAAGCCAGCTCCTCTACAAACTGATGTGGAAATTAAAGGCCCCCTCTAATACCTGCTGAAAGAGCACTTAAGCTCTACTATAAACACAGTGGCAAGCATGGCCAGGGATTAACATCCCAGCCTCTCTGAGAGCCACTGGCACCACTCTTGTGTGAGAGCAGGGAACAGAGTACTTTGTCTCTTCTATCAGTCTTGATGCACACAGGAAGGAATCTCCTTTTACTTTTGATTACCAGAAGACACATTCTCAGCTCAGTGTACAGTCTATGCCTAATCCCCTGTCTTTCTAGTATAATAATAAATACATACTTTACTATAATTGATAATGCAATGTGATTTCATTATCAATACATACTCTACTATTATTGATAATGCAACAGAGATGTGCTCAAGTTATACAATAATAATACAAACTGTTATAAGAAATTTGAAAAAGACTTGTAATGTAAACACTTAAGAAAAAATATAAGTAGAATTCCAAAATGTGCAATTAATCACTGCACTTTTGCCTTCCACTTCCAGCAGGCTACCTCAGCTATCAACACTACCTTAAAACATTGCTGTAAAATACAGGATGCAAAGATGAGAAAATACAGTAACTTCACTTATAAGAAATCTTGGCTTGTTTCAAATTAGGGGCAAGAACACAAATAAAGCTAATAGGTAGAAGAAGCTGATGTTATCATTTTATGATTCTGTGATTATCATTATTACTTGGTGATAGTAACATAGTAGCACTTCAAGGCTAAAATGCACCTGAGATTTTCCAACACAAAAGTTTATCATTAGAAATGCCAGTGCATTAAAGCCTAAGTGTTCTATAAGAAGCAGTCGGTTTTGGCCACTTCCCAGTTAAGACAGGAGATTTCTTGCCAGGTTGCTCTGAGTTTACTTAACAGGCTCCACCAGAGTCTGTATTTGTATGGTCCACAGCCGGCAAAATGTTGTGAACTTAGGAAAAGACTTTCCCTGTTTGGTCCCAAACTGACAACATGGTTCTACCATGTCCAGCCTGAAGACAGGATTCAGAGAGTAAACACAAAACACCCAAAGCCATTTTCTCACAAGAATTACCAGTTCAAGTCCAGGAAGACAGGAAAAAAATCCCAATTTTCTGATTTCATTTGTCTCACAGGAAATTTCAGCATCTGATTTTTCTCCATTCTCACCAAAAATCTTTGGAAATCTTTTACCTACATAATGGAGATTCTGCACTTCAATCAGTTAACTGCAAACCAGTTTCACAACAAAGCATTAATATGAAACTTTCTACAAAAATGCTTGGCTAAAACCTGAAAACCTCATTAAGGTTTTACATTTAAAAATTACATTTGAGATTATCTATTCTCACAAAAGTATTCTAGGCAAAACTGATCCAACTTTTCCATTTTAAACAGGCTTGATGCTTCTGAAGCAAAATACAATACTTATACCAGAAACAAGACAAGTATGAACCAGGTAGTAAGACATCACATTCATGTAGAGCCTAACTTACCCTAAACCCAGGTAAAGCTGTAAGTGGAAAGCCTTCAGGAAATGCCAATATATGGAAGCAACACCACCCCAATCTGGGTTGACAAGACCACACTTTAGGCGACATTACTACAAGGTAGAGAGAATTTGTGTAGCAGAAAGGGCAGCTTGAGGATCTTCCTTGAGGAAGAAATGTAAAAGGACTTTTAGAAGGAGATTGGAAGCAACAAAAAGGAAAGGCAGATGATAATGTGCCAAAGACATGAAAGAAAAGGAAACCAAAAATATCAACACAGAAATAGCAAAATCAAAAGAGAAATACATATCAAAGTAAAACTTCATACGATTTTTCTGTCAAGGAGCAACAATTAAAAAATTAGAGAAGAAAACACCTTCTAGGAAATCTTAATATAAAAAAAAATTATGAAATTCCCCAAACATTTAATGTTATCCTAAAATCTGCTCCATCTTGCTTTATTTTATTAGCTTGCATAAATTGGAAATGTAATTTCAATCTTCTGAAGTTCTGACATCTCATATTGCCAACAGAGCTGTCGCATCAACTTGCTCTCAGAGTGGCAGTCCCCTTAAAATCTGAAAGTAAATGTGTGTCTAAATATGGGAGAGACGAGTATTTATTTTTATTTCTTCCAATTGGGTAAAAGTGAGGCTGTCTCTTCTCCAGGAAGATGTGTCCGTAGTCACCACAGGAGTACCAAAAAGGGAACCCGAACACAAAGGCATGGTGAAGAAAGGAGACAGGTTAGCAGGCTCACAATATTTTAGAGAATAAGAAACAAAATCCAGCTTGTTTAGGTGATACCAGAAGATTAAATGTGGGCAAATGTTTAACAATGGAGTGAGAATGTAAGGACAGGCATTTCAAAGTAGGAACAGAGAAAAATATGCAGAAAAAAATAATATTAGGAAAAGGTGTAGACCAGAAAACTCTGAGAAGAAATATCAGGAACCCTGCCAAAAGAGAAAACTGTCAACCTAATTGATCTTGAACCTATTCCAAAGGCAGAGAAGAATGGATGATGTAAAGCCATTACTGAGTAAGAAGAAGAGATGTATGTTAATATTTTACCCCTCCTCTTCCAAATTCCAATAGCCTCCAAAGTGTGCATGACTTTTTAAAACTCCAACCATAGTTCTTCTATTCCCATCCTAGTCACAAGTAAATATTGAAAAAAAAAATCCAAGAAAGTGCAAAAAATTTGAAGTTATACACTTAACCACTGTTCATCTGGTCAGCTCTTTTTTTCCTTTTTTTTATAGTGACATTTAAAAAAATACAAAACATTAGTTCAGTATTACAGTACAATCCCAACAATATTTTGAGGTGTATTATTACTGTATGTGCTGTTTTAATAGGAAATGGATAGCAAGAAAGATAAAATCACTTACATAGAGCATCAAGGATCCCTTAGGTACCTTGTCTGCATAAAGCTATCTGCATTTTCTTTACAATTCAGATTCCATATCTTTAAAAGTGTGTACCAGAGTAAGCTGAATATTAAGTTTTCTGGCATTGTCAATATGTCTGTCTTCCTTTTTCATCCCTTCTCACTCATTCCTCAACTACAGGCTGATTGTTATGGTATTCTCCAAGACTAAGAACAACCTGATTATTTAAATGTAGAAGACAATGTTGCTTGAATCAGAATTTCCCAAATTGTATGTAGCCTAAACCAAAAAAAGTATCTGCAGAATGCCTTATTGTTGAAAGGTACATGAATTTTGTCTTGTGAGTTCTCAGTCATATGCACCTTCTCTAATTAAGATGCTACAAGTATTTACTATGGGGTTGTTTTTTTTTTTAATACAGAAATAGAAGTTTCAGAGGACTGAGGCGTCTAAAATTGCAAATAGTATTTATCATGACCTGTGCCATTGGTATAAGTGAGTATGGACTGCAGTGAAAAGATCGGAGGAAATGGAAAATAGCTATTTCATAAGAGCAGAAATATTTTCTTAATCAAAGAATGTACCAGCCAAGTCATAGTCTCTGAGTCTAGACTCACACAAACTGAGTAATACAAAAAGACAGTTTAAAGAGGAAAAAAAAACCCCAAAACAGGCAGACAGGGACAAGGACATTAGAAATTGTAGAAATTCAGAGGCATTCACATTCATCGAGGTTTCAGTCCCTTTCCAGTTCTCAGAGCAGACATTTGCACAATGGGCAAACAGCTGACTTAGCCATTTCAAAGTAAGTGTGGTCTTCCCACAAATACTTTTGTCTCTTTTAGCAGAAACAAAATATTTATATTAGTCTTTCAACCTGAAATGCTATTTTATTGACAAATGTCATTTTTTCAAATGAGAATTTTCCATGGTCTCAAATGTTTTAAACCAGTGCCTTCTGTTTACACTGCATACTATCACACTGTTCCACTGTCATTCTATACTTGGGAGGAAGAGGTCAAGGATCCTAACCTCATTTCAACTAAGTATCAAAATAACATGAGACTTGTGAGTGTGGCCTCAGTCAAGAGTTTGTAACAAGACACAACTAACAAATTAAGTTGAATGTACTTCACATGTTTTGAATGTCCATACAAACAACAACAGTGCAACATCCCGTCAAACAGACCAAGCACTGAAACATAACCAAAGTGACCAAAGAGATGATGAGTCCTACACTTCAATGTAACAAGAAGTTAGGCATTAGAGATGACCCTTGCCTCATACAGATACAATAAAAAACTTTTTTTAAAAAAAAAAAAAAAAAATTTAAGGAAAAACTAAATTCACCCATAATAAGAAAACTTGTATTCAATAGAAGTTTTTAAATAGCTTTTTAAAAAAATGCAATAAAGGCATAATATATGTATAAAAACTGAAAACATGACTGCTACATTATCAGAAAACTGCAATTTAGATGAAAGAGAGAACGGAGAGCAGGATGAGAAGAAACTTTCCTATGCAATCTTAAATCACTTAAATACAATTTATTCATTTCTTCAGTTAAGGTATTTTACAAACAGGCTGTAGTTGTGTTATCCTCTTAGCACATCATGTAGCTCACAGAGTGCTAAGTAGAGCAGAGAAAAAATGTTGACAGACTTTAGAAGTAAGGGAAAGGAAACAATGCTTGCCACATATCAGCATGCCTGTCCAGTGACTGAAAACAAGCCTGGAAGCAAGAAAGCTCCTGCTTTCGTATTTCCTTTATATTAAAGTATCTTATTACTATTTTTAACATGATATATTGCGTTGATGAAATACAGAAGTCTAATTATCTGCAACTTCTACAATAAATTTAATATTATATATACTCAAACAGTTTTCTGGAGCAACTACCTTTTACTAGAGTGTCGAGAGTAACCATATAACATGAAATTGGAGGCTTTAGCAAAACAGCATGGTTCATTAAGCTCTCAAAACAATTAAAATAGACATGGGGAGAAGTAGAATTTTTTTTTTCCAATTGATGACTTCAAGTAAGTCCTCTCCTCTCTTTGTGCAGTTACAAAAAACAGCATCACTAAAACTCTAAGAAATATTTTCAAACATTTCTTATATAAATGTTTCATCACTTTTTCTTAGTGGATGAAACTGCGTATTTTCAAGTTCACAAGATAAGCATTCAGGAAAATACACAAAGTATTGACAATTAGAAAGTTTTATACTATAAAACTTAATTGCCAAAGTCCTCCTGCTCCGCAAAAGTTAGTTAACACAATAGCGTCTTTCCATTTTGAGAAACGGGGTACTTGATGTCAAGTTATTAAAACCATATCAGAACTAATAGCACAGATTTAGTATTAAAAAGAAGCTCTAAGTCTCAGGGTAAATCTTCCTCTGAAAGCATTTATTGATCTTTCCTTCGCCGCACTGTTCACCATTTCTGTAAAGCAATATGTTTGAGAATGGTGATGTAAGCAATGAATAAGTCACAATGACAAGTGGGTAATAAATAATGACTGACAGAGTTTCAGAGAACACAGGACTGGTCTCCAAAGGATAAGGGTAATCCTGAAGGTGGCCAAAAGGGTTACTGTAGCACAAACCCACCAAAATTACTGGAAATCTGCAGCAGTCTAAAGAGAGTTAGGGCATGTGAAAGAAAAAAAAAATGTGGACAAACCGTAGCACAATGAAACATGACTATATGAACAAGAAAGTTAAAAAAATTAATCCCAGTAATTATACACCAACAGTATCTAGCTCTGTAAAATCACAAACATTACAATTTAAACTCAAGTTCTACAAAACATTATATATCTATATAGATTAATCCTGATACATTGGCCAGGGAGCACAGAAGTTGAAAAAAGCCAAGACAACAAAGCCAGTTAGTTTAATGTACCTCATGGATGATATATTCTGTAATAAACTGTGCCTTCATGAAATACAATGGTATCACTGTTCTAGATAACAAAAGTATACTGCAAAGGAAAAAAAGGGGGTTGTGGATAATACAGAAGACAGCAAAGCAAAATGCCTACGGAATGTAGAACAAACAGGTCCATAAGATAATATTTCAAAGGAAAAGTGTTAATTTGTTTTCAGTTCCTAACTCTTCAGTATCTACTGTCACTTCGCTGTAATTTTATCTATATTTCAAGAGGATATTGTCAATATTTCTGGTGGTTATAAAAACAGGACATCAAGTAACCAAGTAAAGCCTAAATACTAATGTTTTTCTTTAAAAATATTATGTCATCAAAGATTCTTTCTCATGTGATCAAATTCAAGAGAAAGAACGTCTTAAAAATGAAATAAAAAAAAGTCTTTAAAAGAATGCCCTAAAAAAAGGAAGTCTTAAAACTTAAATATAATCATAAAGGCATAATAATATGCCCTAGGGTCATAAAAAAAGTCTCATAAATGTCGCCAGCAAGAAAAGTCAATATTTCTTTTGCTATGTCAAATGATGTTCCAATTTAGATTGTAGTATTTGTTTTTCCTCATGTAACTAGTGTTATAGTGTAGGCAACTGTTAACCAAGCAAATCGCAATAGATATTTATTATATATATATATTATGTATAAAATATATACCCAACATTCAGTCTTCGTATTTTTTGGTATTTCAAAATAAAAGAAATATCAAAAATGAAAATTAAGACAATCATCAGAAATATTCTCAATTACTCTACATCACCTTTTTATGAAAGGACATTTGAAATTTATTTAATGATCTTAAGCAAGTTATTTGAAAACAACTATTTTCACCTATGGATTTTTCTTAAACATGTACTCTATTGAAGATTTCAGACACAGATCACATAATCCAACTAAATGAAAAGAAGCATGGTACTTTAGGGAGAGGTAATGATTATAGAATGGGGTAAACTCATCGACATTTTAAATAAAAACATAAAAGTATGTGGACTAAACACAACATTTCCTATAAGCATCTGCACTGACTGTTTTGTCACTTCATTGCCCAGTTTTGGTAAATTTGGCTACAGTTTAAAACTAAAACCTTCTATCACTGCTAACCAGATCACACTTACAACAATTCACCTGTATTTGTTTTCTTAATTAAAACATTATTTTAAGAAGAATTCATTTTCTATGTAAAATTCACACTGACAGACACATTGCAATACACATTTATTTAAAAAGAGTGAACTGTGATGAAGTTCCATTGAAAATATAAAAATAATCTCAAAGTACCTATTTAAAGTAGAAATTTATATTGCCTTTTTTTTTCCTAATACTCATTTCTACTCTTCCTTCATGAAGTAAACTTCAAAAATTAAACTTTGAAAATTAAAATAAACGTTAAAAATTATAAAAATCCATGGTTTGGCTATACTATTTTTAAAAAAACCTCACTTGTTTTACCATAAGAATCCTCCAATGAATAAAGAAGCTCATCAACAAAAATGATCTCTACCCTGCCCGAATATTTAAGACTAACAATAGTTATGCAATTGGTGCAAGAATTAAGCTTGATTCAAAGTTTCTGTTAAATTTAGAGTGAAAGAAAGTAATTTTAATAAAATTAGCTTTATTGTAAAACTACTTGACCACATTACTTTTCTGCCAGTAGAATAATAGTCACTTTACTCAGATAACATGGGTAACCTTTCTACTTCTGAAATTTCATTCTATTACTGGATATAATATAGTAAATATGGAATATTTTCTGGATTAGTCAGTGCACATTATGCCATAATAGTTGCTTCTTCCAGTAACATTTCAGTATTAAAAAAATCTCATGGCAAAAAGTAGACATATGACTACAGGCTAGTGATTATCCATACAATAAAAAAAAATCAAAGCTTCTACACACTACACTTCTGAAGGATCTCCCCTCCTAATCTGATATTAAATTAGTCCCCCTCACCATTTATTACCATATCTCAAATATTGCAAGTGGTTTGTGATATATTATTTACTCCACCAAAATTCTCACCACTTGTTACACAGAAAAACGGGTCTTCAAAAGTAGAAGGCTCATGCACTTGTCCATCTACTGTTCCAAATGAACTAAGGCACGTGGTCAGTCATGTGCTTTACACAAATCATTAGAGATACAGGAATGTTTTGAAGAGCCATCTATGGTTACATCATTAACTATAATTTACTGCAATGACTTATGAATTTCATTTCATGGAAGTCCATTAAGAGTGTGTTCTACATGTACATTAACACTCCCTATCATAAAGTAAGCCATTTAACTTTTCACAGAGTGACTTTTATGATGCTGTTACAGAAGCAACTAATTGTAGTTAAAGCATTTATTTTTTAAAAGGTCATTCTTTTTTACTGCAGTTTATAATATTTAAATGGCAGCTCATGGGTGTGAATGTGCACATATGAGAATGCAGGAATCATGTGTGTTCAATACTCAAGCTGTCCAACAAGTTCTGCAAAAAAACCACAGACTAAAAAGTTATTTGCATATTAAGCTACAATGAGTTAAAAGAGAAATCTAAATTGTAAATGAGTTTTGGAGACAAATCAATGCTAATGAACAACAATTACTTCAGTCACAGTGTGAATTAAAACAACATCATTAATAAAGCTTAGGTGCTCTGCTGGCAAGCATGTCTTTAGTCTCTGGCAGATCATGTAAGATCTAAATTAGGAGAAATAGCAAGCACAAAGGAAGTACATTTAAAATTATTTTGTTTTGAAGCTCCACTTCAAACAAAAGCTTCAGGAAAGCCTACAAAACTCAGAAAATCCCATCCAGTCATTTTAATGACTGCCTTGAATGAATGCCTCATAAAATATCAGATTTGCACTAGATAATGACAGAAGATTTTATAAACCTAGAAGACGAGTCAGAACAGCCTCTTTTGTTCCCTTTCTTACATATGAAACAGTCAGTGAAAAATCAGAATATTTCCTTAAGAAAAAAGGGGCTTTTCTTTGAGCTAAAAATAAGTCTAAACATCCTGTTCTTTACCTAAATGCTCAAAACCAACTGCATGTAGTAACTATGTAGAGAGAAACTACAGAGGGCACTGTTGTATCAGTTTTTAAGTGTTACAATGGTGATAGGGCCCAAGTATAGAAGATTGTCAGGAAAATAAATAACTGACTAAAGAAAGAATCCGGAGTTAGGAGAGCATGCAAATACACTAAACCTAAAACAACAATAAGGCAAAAACATTGAAGCTGTATTTCTGAAGGAAAATGGACTGAAAGAAAAGTTCATGTAACAGACTGTCAGGCTGATAGGAATACTGCAGTGCACACATTTGGCATTTTCCTTTGTAGTGCTTTCTATGGAAAAGGTAACTAATCATAATGTCGCCTTATCCTTTGCAAACAGCAACCTATTACTGGAATCCCACTCATAATCAATATGAAAATGAGTGATGAGTGTTATGCAATTCTTCCACAGGCAGAATTTATCAACAGAAAGAATATCTTCACATTATACAGTCCTTTCATAGCGTAAAAGGGCTGTTCTGTTTTATTCCTTTTCATGACACTTAAAAATCAATCATTTATATTTTGAAAGCAGTAACATCGGTGCAATATAAACCAAATTAAATCCCACCATTTCCAGAAGAAGTACCTTTAAATATACCAATCAAAACCAGCAAGTGTCCAGCTGAAAAGAATGTAACCCTGAAATTGCTGTATGCTTGACATTCATATGAAAGGGGAAAGTATGTTAAATAAGTCAGCATAAATATCTTAGTAAAGCTATGCAAAAATTATTTTTATACAATAAATGGGCTTCAGAGATACAAATATTTATGAAAACAAATTTGATAAATGTTTCACTGTTAGTTTACATGAAAGTCTGCCTGCCTTTGATCTTATTTTATTAGAAATAACCCCAATTAAATTTTTTAATGTAATAAATTTTGAAAGGTATTTTAGCACTGCCTAATGAGAATTGCAAATAACATAAAACAGCCAGCTACAGAACAGTACAGAACAATTAACATTTTTTACATTTTTCATTTTTATATTTTAAAAACATTATTAAGATATGAATTATGAAACAGAAGTACTGAAATAAGATATGGATAGTATCAGTCATTTAATGAGACTTCAGAGAAAAAAGGTGTTACTTTTTTCCCCACATTGTGGTGGCAAAACCCACAAGCAGCATGTTTTGCAGTACTACAGCAAAAAACACAGGACTTTTATGAACACTGACTCAAACTCACATTTAAAGAGTACTATATGGAAGGTAATTTGAAATTAAGTTAGGCAACGATTTTGTAATAAACCAAAGAATAAATGTTAACAGAAAAGATGCTCAAGCAAATGAAACATACCAGAAAATTGTCTAAAGCTATGTGAATGAGTGAACAAAACAACAAAATCAAAACCACAGACGGTGCCTGTGGATACTCACTTACATCCACATCCATAAGAACTGTGATGGTAACTGTGAAAGAACTGTGTCTCTAAGCATGCAAAGACAGATGTACTATATGAAAGGAAACTGCCACAGAAAATTAAAACCTAATTTTTTTTAGAAATTGCAAAACCAGACAACATAAATATATTGACTAAGCAAGACCTCAGTTCCCTCACAGACACTGAGACCTAGAATTTCTAAGTCATTTCAGTAATTGTTTCAAGCAACTTATTAACAGAAGATAAAACAAAAGCTAATGTTCATGTCAGAAATGGGTTTCATCGAGGTTTTGCCACTTAAGGTTTCGTAAAGTTTCCTCTTATTTTACTGTTTCCAGCTGTTGATAAAAATTTCACTAGTATTACTTTTATACACCTTTTTTAAGTGTATATGATGGCAGGCATACAGGGAGTTTGCACACATAAAAAAACCTAACAGTTTGTTAGGTACAGAGTATTAACAAAAGAAATGCATAAATGTCTATTAACCTACTATATACACTCTATGACACTAGGTGAAGTTCTCAAGGCATAAAACATGTTCCTTCTATGTAAAACTTAACTGCATTTGAAGGCAGAAATTTGCAGTGCATTCCTAGAGACATGCAGCTGGATACAAATGGGGCTGCTTCGGAGACTGTTGTGTCTGTGCACATCACTTAAATACAATTCAAATTATGAAAAAAGTTTTGATAATGTTTACGAAATTGACTTAAACATCTTAATGCATTTTTCCATTTAACTACAATAACGAATGCCAAAATGTTACTAGATAGCTCTCTAAATATTCAAGCTACTTAACAAGATATTTAAGGTTCCTTTCTCCCTATGCAATAGAACACATTAAAACCAATTTTACTATCGTAATTTATTCAAAGCTTGATTATGAGCAATAGCTGCGAGAAGAAATACAGCATTGTTGATTCATATACAAGCATTTCACTTAACTGCATTGGATAATAGATGTGCTCCTAAAGGAGTATAAAAGCAAAGTGATTAGAAGTCATTACTGTTAATTAGCATTCACTTTACATTTATAGGGATGAACCTTTTCTGTGTTGAACAAATGGAAAGCTTTTATCTGAAAGTCTATCAAACCTGGTCAAGGTAGGCACTGAAATAAATGTCAGTGACCAGTAAGTTGAATTCAAAACAACAATAACAAAGAAAGCAAAACAAAATCTAAGGATGTATCATCATCCAATTAGTGAGATTCAGTTTTTAAACAGGAAAAGGTCTGAAGGGAATGAGCAAAACTGGAAACTCATACTTCACATTCTGCAATCTCACTGATAAAAGGAGGAAATGTGTGTTTATCAAACTTGCTGTGAGTGCACGGTTCATTTGGCGTCCTGTAAACAATGCCTGGCTGCCCATTCCCAAATGCATGTGAGAATCTTGCAACCCAGAACATCATATTCAGCAGGCAAGGTCACACTAGAGATGCCCTGGAAATGGGAAATTAGGAAAACCTGGCAATCAGAGGTTTCAAGCTGACCAGAACAAGCCCTCGGGGTTGCTTACCATCTTTCACCACCAGCCTGACTGTCTCTGCTTATTCAGTATTAACACAACAAGACAGGGAGTGAGTGGAAACAACTCCACACACCTAACAGGGAGAAATACAGTGACTTTTTTGTTTACATAAAGCTCAACATTTCTCACAGTAAGAAACTACCTCAAAGATACTGCCGAAGATCCCCCTTTAAAAAAAAAAGAAAAATGAAAATCCTGACCCTGCCTGAACTGGTCAGAATTTCAGGCATCCTATTGATTAAAAAAACTTCCTTTGTTCCCATCTCATTTTAAAATTCATACAAACCCCCCCCAACAACTAAATATACCCTGTGTTTTGAATGAAACAAGATACATCATTATTTTTACACTGCTTAAATCACTCCCAACTATGCAATTATTTCTCACCCTCTTCCCTTCATTCACACTTTTATTCACTGCTAATGACAACAGTCATTCCCGAGGTGGAGGAAGCTATGAAACTCCACTCCACAATTAATTAAAAGAAAAAATAACATGATTAAAAATTTGTAACCATTTAACACGATGAGGGTAAAGGGACAATCCAAATCCTTGCAGATAAAAATTTACTCATTATAAAAGGTGAAGGAACCAAATCTATGAAAAAACACAGCAAATATTTTCTCTCTCAAAAAAAATCTTATTTTATCAAGAAGCACAGTTATTTATTTCTTGCCAGTGTAGGCAACCACTTCATAAAATTTCTAAAAGTTTCCATTTAACTTGCATGTTTAAAGACAAAAAGAACTGTGCTAGAAGATGTGGTCTCCAAATGTTCATTAAATCTACACAACTACTAAAGGACTCAATCAATAACTTCCATTGTTTTATCTATCACAGTTTCCTTCAACTAGGAATTGAAGATTTTTTACAATTTTTTTTTCAATACTTATGGTATAATTTCACTTGCCATAAAAAAATCCTGTATTTCAACTGTTGAATTAGATATAATCTATCAAAATATTAAGGGCACAGTTACTTGCAATAATCACAATGTAGGCAACAAAAATTAAGGAGAAGTGATTATTTTGGAAATTTAGCATAAAGAAAAGTAGCTCTTTGTATAATTTGTATTTCTCCAAAATATTGAGACATACAACTCCAAGGTATTAATCTATGTATCTACAGACCATTCAAATTATAACAGGGAAAATTTTTCAATGAAAACATGGGAGATTACTAGAACAGAACTCTTCTGCACACCTCTGAACTCTGTGAATCCCTTAAGTGCAAGGGGAAAGCTACCTACTTTGTCTGAACTCATAAACTACAAAAGTAATTTGATGAAGACCACACTAAGGACCTCAGATTACAGATTCTTCAAGTCAATCAGTATTCTACAACTTATAATTATTTATTTGGCCTCTTTAAGACTCCTAAGAAATTCTACAAACCTTATTTGTATGAGTTAAGAGTAACTACTAGTCTTTATCATGTACATACTACAACTGAAGCCACATATACCAAACATCTGAAAATCAAATGATTATTCCTATATACTTTACAGTTTCTTTTATATGTGTCTTGGAACAGAAGACAATGAAGCAATGCTGTGACAGAATATTATATTACATTTATTCATGTATTTTTCCTGGTAGATCACCTAAATCTTTGTACAAAAGTCACAGAAAGTCAGCAATCACACTGAATCTGAGAACGCATTTCACCCATTGGCCACAGAAACTGAATTCTGGAGAAGGGTAAAAGAAAGACCATTTCCTTAGCATGGAAGACTATTAGCAATATCAAGGAATTGAAAGTTTTGGGTTCCGTGATTGAATTAATCCCTATCTGAAGACCATAAAATAACGCTATATTTTCATTCATCCATTCATCCATTCACCTCAAACCCTGAAGAACTGTTTCCTGAAGAAATCTCAGGGAGTTTCACTGACCTAAGTTACTTCTATTCCACCTGAACCCACACTGCTCAAGTACTTTGTCTGAGATGAAATATCTTAAGTAACATCTTAAATGGCATTGCTATTGCAATTTTAACTCAGACAGGAACACTTTCTGTCTTCACTAAACATCAGACTTGGACCATTTAAAAAAAATCATGAGCCTGTTCTTAAAAAGTAATTATTAAATACAGGAGTCACATTGTAACATTAAGCTCTTTATTTCTGTAACTAAAAAATGTTATTCATTCTTAGTGACTGACTCTTGTAAGAGCACTGTTCCAAAATGCAACCATATTTTAGAAAATAAACCTCCTTTCCTTCCGTTCCACATCACTGATGAAATGAAACAGCGCCACAACCAGCTGCTATTATTCAAATGTTTCATACATCGTATACATCCAACATTAATATTTATTTTTCAGCTGATGATCAATGGATAATTTCATAATTATTATTGCTTCAGTCCTGAGAGCCAATATATAAATTTATTTCAAGTGAACTCCATATCTTTTGAAAGTTTGTGGGTTCTAAATCCACAAAGAGCACAACAAAAAGACTCTGACAGAAATAACATGCTGAAACTGAAAATCCACTAAAAATCCATTTGCATGATTTATAATAAATATGGATAAATATTAAATAAATACAAAAATATCAAATTTTAAAATACTAATTTAAAAAAAAGCAATTAAGCATGTCATCAAAAATTTGAAAAAGCAGAGCTAGAAGAAAGACATTTTTACCTAGTTCAAGAATTCTACAAATTACTTCAACAATGGAAACTTACCAAACAAAGGCAAAGACTTATGGAGTAGATAAGGCAAAGAATTTGTAAGAGGACAGAATTGTCTACTGAAAATAAAGTACCCTGCATTGGTCTGTTTAGTCTGGAAGCTGCTACAACCATTGCCCTAAACAAAAGCTAAGCCATAGTTCCATGAGATACAGAAAACAATCCAACACTTAACCCATCTAACATCACTTGTGTATGTGCTTGCATGAAGCATCACTTGAACAAGACCATAATTACATTGAAAAGGGGACAAAACAGTTAAATATTGCCTAAATTGAAATGTCGCATGAAAGTTTCACAAAAATGCCGTCATGCTCCAGTCTTTCCTGCCACTAGAGGAAAAGAAATACAGTTACTTACCACATTTCAAAGACAGCGCCATTATAAAACTCCCAGAAGATAATTCAGGTAATTAAGAAACTCTAGTGCTTACAGGCTTGGCTAGGAAAATCTCCAATACAGACAGTAACAAACATGGACTAAGAAGGATATCAGTAATCCCTATTCAGTAACATCTAGAGGAGAATAAATTATTCTTTAGAGTTCAGGACTTATAAGTCTCATGAAGTAAATATTCTACTATCAGGTGACAACTGCATAGTAAGATATATTTAGACATCATACAAGTACTCAGATATGTTTCACAATATGTATTGAATACAGAATCTAAAATGTGGCATTAGGCAACTAAAAAATAGATATAAATTTCTTTTATACCTATCAATCACTTGGGTTTGTGACAATAAAATTAATAGGTTTACAGTCAATGACAGCATCACTCACTGAGTCACATGAACTAGAACAGGACTGTTGTCCTGGATTTCACAGAACTATGAGGGAATATTTAAGTCTTTAGAAATCTTGTTCTCATAGCACTGTTTTTAAAAACATTGTATACTTCCAAATTCATAAAGTTTTTTTAAAGTGTTTTGTTTTAATTTTTTACTAAATAAGTACTTGCAACAGAAGTGTTCTTTGCCAATGGAAACGTAAGGTACACACTGTGATTTTGATTTAGACACACCTTTCCTGTAGTCCTGGCCCCAAACCATTTACTGAAAAAAAGAGCTATGTTATTTGACCAGTGTTTTAAAACTACAGTCACCCAAGGACGGTTTTGACAAGGCTTCCACAGATTTCATCCCCTCCCTTCAAGAGAATGCAAATTGACTTCTCTGTTTAAAACTATTAACATCTGGAGGGAAAAACTCCTAAAGCAAAATCCTCAGTGATTAAGACTTAAATAGTAAAGCTACTAAACAGCAGTTATTAAAAATGTGAAAAAATAAAACCAAAAAGCTTTCAAAGTTATTGCTAACACAGAAAAAAGTTAGTAGTCTTCTTAGAACTAAAATACCACAGTTGCAGTAGTTTATGTCTCAACATAATTTTGCAATTATACATCAAAATATGCAAGACACTTACTGAAACTTTTGTATCAGAATTCCATAGCTAGGTTGCACTGCAAAGACATCATTATACAAAGTCTAACATAAAGGTAATATATTGTTAATATTTATAACTTGAAGATACCATATAGTGGGCTTAATATTTCTATACAGGAAATAAATAGTTATTTAGTTCCAGACAACATGATAACATCTCTTTCAGCTATAGTTATAATTATCATGTACAAACTTCCAAAGCAGAAGTTGTCAAGATTTAACACTAGCATTAATTTATGTCAGGGATCCATTCCTCCAAAGACAGCGAGAACTGTAGAGGAAGTATCATCTTAATTGCCACTAATTTGCCCATTTTTAATTAAATTGATCAGTAATTTATTACCTTACCCAGCAGCAGAAAGCTGTTAGCATGCAGCTTTAAGAGACAGTAGATATCAGTCCTTCTAATTTCTAGTACTATCGTGGTTCAAAAATAATTTAAAACTGCTGTATCATATTTCTTTTGATTCCTGTATTGCAGGATATGCACATTCCATTTAAAACCTCTGTGAAGCACTCTAGAGCATAATCATAGAATCATTTAGGTTGCAAAATGCCCTTGAAATCATTGAGTCCAACCATTAACCTAACACTGCCAAGTCCACCACTAAACCATGTCTCTAGGCACCCAGTCCACACAACTTTTAAATCCCTCCAGAGACAGTGACTCAACCACTTCCCCAAGTAGCCTGGTTCAATGCTGGATACCCCTTTCAGTAAAGAAATGTTTCCTAATATCCAACCTAAGCCTGCCCAGAACAACAAGAGGCTGTACTGTCTACATGAACTATTCTCCTGCTCTGTAGTCTCAAACTCCAACACAGGTCTATGATCTTGATTTTACATTAGAAGTCCATGCCAAAAATGTTTACAAGATGCAACATTTGACTCCAAGATGGGTCAGGAAGTACTCTGCATTCAAATCACATTCTTAGGTCTTATCTGCAATTTGATTTTTTTTAACTGAATACAGAATAAAGCCTGAGTATTTAGGTTCATGAATCTCAATTATCATTTTAATGAAGGCAAGTAAGGTAGAAAATGTTCAATACCTGACATGAAGACTACAAACACCTTTATCTGAAGTTTCATTAAGTAGTCTATACCAGTTTGATCAATAAAATCACATATTTACTTTCTTTAAAATAGCAGTTATGATTTTCTGAACAGTGTATTGGTTTTAGTACTGCGCACTGCAGTAATCAACACAGTTAGCTGGAATGGACATAGCATGTTTACTCAAACACTGTAGAAAACCTCTAGAGTCAACATGAGGTTTTCTATTTTTTTCAATGAGGTCTGATTTAGTATTGTTAGAAATAAAGTACTGTATGAAAGATTTTGAAAAAGACCAGAGAATAAATTTTAAGTGGTTTAGAAAGTGGTTCATTGTCTCTCTTTAATTAATTTTATAGCTAAAAAGGATTGATATATGTTATTGCTACTGTGTCATATATTAGAATATAATCACAGGGCTACCAGAATCAAAACTATCATTGTGAAATATTCTGTAATACTTGGAGAATGACATGCAACATACAAACAAATAACAGATTCTGGTTTACACATCATAAATGTACTCAAATGGAAATGTCTAGACATTACTTCCCACACACTGATAAATGCACAAAATCCAAAAGATCTCTCATTACAGTAATCAAGCAATACATTATTACAAGTGCAAAATAAGCTAAATATTCTATTTATAGATGATTGTCACAATTATGTTTTTTGTTCTACACGCCAAGCTCCTGTTACAGGTCTTTCCATTAAATAGGAAAAGGGTTTTGGCTTGAAATGAGAATTAATAAGTGTGATTTACGTTGGGGGAAAAGGAATATAGTTATACCATATATTTACAGAGCAAGGAAGAAGAAAGGAATAGAAATAAAACCTGTAAAAGTCTTCCATTTTTTTCTTACAGCTTTCCTTAAAAAACCTAAGTGGATCATTTACTTAAATTCATAAATGAATTCAGCAATATAATTATCCCCAACTATATAATTGCTTTCAATCAGCATACCTTAACAAGTTTCATGAGCTGGTAAAGGTCTTCAACCTCATCTTCCTGGCATGCAGTATACACTCTTCCAGTATTTACACTGGTACCTTTTATAAAACCACGATAGAGTGGCAAATCCAATGCATCAGCATACAGATCAATGGCATGGTGTCCTACTGTCTGATACATATAGCTGTCCAATTCATCAGTCTGCCCTGCCACAATTAAGAAACAACCATATCAGGTACATTGATACACAGGTTGCAACAATTGCATATAATCACAATACTACAAAGTACTGAGAAAATCTAAATGTTAATATTTTTCAGTTCACAAACAGATGTTTGGTGACAACACCACTATAAACATGGAAAGAAAAAAAAATAGATTTCTCCACCCAACAGACGTATGGAGAGGAAGACATCTGTCACAAACATGCTGCCTATTTGCAAATTGTGGTGCCTTTCCTTCTTCCTGCTTCATCCAAAAAATCTTCTATCATTTCAATTCTGCTTCCATTCACACGGTAATTTTAATAGGAAGACAGGTCAGAGGCACAAACTCAGATGTATTTCAACATACTCAGATCAAGAAATTTGTAACGCACGGCAGCATTCAGAACAAGCAACTTGAACGAGGTTGTCAAAACGTACAAAAAACTTCACTGTTAAAATTGTTATCATGGTCATCACAAAAGGAGACTATCTCTGCTTAGGTGGAATAAAAGTAGACCACTGTAATGTTTTGACACTGTTTAATAAACAAAAAGATTATTTCCTTAACCATGAGAAAAAAATTAACCAAATTTCCTTACAAGCAGTATGTAGCCATCAGATAAGGAAAAAGCAGCTAAAAATGCAGGTATCATGAATTAGAATTACATCTCAAACTATACAATAAATCATTCATACATAATTTTTTTCAGATAATATTTTGGAGATATTGATAAAGTAATGTATCATTATTGGTGAAATCTCCACTTTTACAAGCTAACAAAGTTCACTATTTTAATGCTAATTTGTAACTCTGGTACTTCTATGAATTTACATAGAGACATCAAGCATTTCTGCTGTATACCTGTATAGCACACCTTACAAAGAAGAAGGTCTGTAAATGACCAAGACAACTAATTTGTGATGTAAGAATTAGGTCAGTCACCTTTGATGCCACACAACAGATACGGTTCTGCACAAAACAGGCAAATCCAAACCCCTAATCACAACTAACCAACCAGACCAGAAGAGTAGATTTAAAGGAAAATTCAGTGGTTTCAACACACATGAACATGACAAGGTCTTCAAGTGATATTCTGCTTAGAATACACAGTTTCTTTATTAATTGAGACTCTCCAGGCAACAGTGGTACAAGATAAAATAAAAAGAATGGCATAGAATCCACTATTGCCTGAAGCACCTCAATTAAATTTCTATAAAATTTCCAACTACACACTTAAAGAGAGCATTTTATGATTTTAATGATAATATTCTACATTTCTGATGAGGATAAATTAGTTTGAAGACAACATATTTCAACAAGATTAGAGATTATTATGTTCTAGCTACCCAGAAAATAAATTTTTCCTACACTCTCCTAGCATTTGCCAGTTCTGCCCGTGACTCATTTGCGATGGCAGCTCCCTTTTTCCTTCCCTTTCTGTGTACCCTCCTACTGTACAGTCACCAAATACCATACTTAATTGCTTAACATATGTTGAACAGTGAACCTAGTTAACATACTTTAGCATTCTCCCCTACCAACTGGAAACAACTCACTTGCTTTTCCAGTCTCATTTCAATTTGTGCTTTAGTCCAATATACAAATACTTAGCTCACCCTCTCGCCTCACACTGACTACCTGAGTTTCTCCCTGAGTTTCTCCCATCCTTTTTCATAGAAATAAACTGTAGCCCATGAGGAACTGATCAAAAAACTTTCTAGTCTAAAAGGAAAAAAGCAGGAAAAATACATGTATCAAGGTCAATTTCAACCCACATCAGTTCCTCAATGCAGTCTCAATGCAGTTCACAGATGCTGAGTTAGAATAATGGAGAAAGACATACAAAGATAAAAATGGATGAGCAGCAGCACAATGGCACATTTTTGGTAGCTGGAATGGTTTACAGCATTTAGTTTAGCACCAGTTTAGAACATGTCTAGAAGTACAGTGCAAGTTTTGGTTGATGACATCATTTATCAGCTTTTAGCATTTGTGCTACTGACCTCACATAACCCATTTGTTTATCACCAGGATATCAATATTCTCATTTTCAAATTGTGTAAGCCTTTTTCTAATTGATCTTCTCTTCTTGTGGGCTTTTTTTCCCTTAAGGAAAAATACACTTAATACATCTCCATAGCATCTTCTTTTTTATACCTCTTTCAAGTTTCTATATTGGCCTTCAATATCCAAAACCAGACAAAAACACATAGGGGAACTTAATTCAGGCATGGTTGTGATTCCATTGTTTCCAATCTATTTTTTAAAAAAAATTCCTGTAAGAAATGTGGCTTTCATACCTGTATTTTCAGCAGGTCTTAAATTGGCTAGAGCAACAATCTGATGCCCAGCAGCAACACACTGCATCATATTGTAACAACTGTCCTTCCCACCACTGTAAGGAAAAGAAAATAGTGGCAATTAAAAGCACAGATAAAAGTTTTGGCCTCTTAAAATTTTTAAATAACTGTTCAAAAGTAAGTATTATCAGAGCTGTTTATAAAGCTTTGAAATATGAAGAGCTGTAGAATAGTAACAGTAGAAAAAGAATGATTTCACCATACATTTACTACATATGTATAGTGCCTAAATACAGTAACCATAAAGCACATAAAGAGTTTTGTATCTTACTATTAATCTGAGAGATTACATGAAGAAGAGCCACTGACACTGGAATCTCCTTAAAGAGTGTCTTTTATTCCAGAGATGAATTAGTATGTACTTATTACTAGTTAATTTGGATCAAAACCCCAAAATCTGCTCCGGTGAGTTGCCAGCATTAGTAATCCTTTTAAATTAGGTCTATCATGTAGAGGTGATGCCTAGGAACACATTTTAGTGGTGGACTTCGCAGTGTTAGGTTAATGGTTGGACTCAATACCTTAGAGGTCTTGTCCAACTTCATTGATTCTATGTCAGGAATAATATTTCTCCATCATGGGATATGTTGCCCAAACCTTCAACATTTTGAACGTATTTGCCATTCTCAAAAACTTTAATTATTACAGGCAGTAGTTTCAGTTGACACTGCATAGAACATATGAATTTTTTACCGCATTTCACTGCAAATAAAAATTAATGCTAGTAAAAAGATATAAAAGCAAACATAATCATACTCTTGTATGAGGCCAAGAGATAATTCTCCAACACACAGGATACAATTAATTTTGACATTCATTCAAGATCTACAGGAACCTTTTCCGCTATCAGTGAGGAAAGAATTCTGTTTTTTTGATGTAACTGAAAAAGTATCTCTATGAATTTTAATCAATAGAAAAAGAAACATTACAATCTACAATAAAAGTGCTCGAGAATACACACTGCTTAAAAGATCCATGTTCAGACTTGTGGCTTTCAAACTACAACTGCAGGTGGAGATTCTATGCAGCTTCTTTAAAGGCACAAAATCCATGGCAGGAACTGCAACAGAGATCTTATACAAGCTCTGTAAAACTGCATTTTATTTTAGAATAATTGAGACTTGCACAGGAGAACATATAGTACAAGCAGTCCTTGCTACAGTAGACCGTTGTGTTCCTTGTGATCACACTATTATTATTACTACCTGAAAGGGAGTTGGAGCAAGGTGGGGCTTGGCCTTTTCAACAAGAAAAAAAGTGAAAAACAAGAAGAAATGGCCTCAAGCTGCACCAGGGGAGGTCCAAGTTGGACATCAGGAAAAATTTCTCCATGGGAAGAGTTGTCAAGCATTTGAATGGGCTGCCCAGGGAGGTGGTGCATTTATCACCCCTGGAGCTGTTCGAGAAATGACTGGACATGGCACTTGGTGCTATGGCCCAATTGACAAGTGGTGATTGGTCAAATGTTGGACTTTATAATCTTGGAGGTCTTTTCCAAACTAAATGATTCTGTGATTTTGAAAAAAACTTCTTCAGAATTTCCAGCTTTAAGCTCTCCTTTTTATCTAGCCCTCTGCCCAAAAGCTTGAAAGTGCCTGAGAGGAATGTAACACTTTAGCTATTCCCCTCAATCTCTGCTTTTATCCATGCAAAAATTCTGTATGCTGTCTTGAACTTGTTGTGGCATTCAAACCTGAAGTAGAAATAGTGTAAAACATGGCATCCTTTTGTACTTAAGATTTTCATAAAGCAGTTGCTTCCGTTTCAGTGCTAAAAAGTAAATATAAATATGATAGAATCCTACTTGGAGGGTCTATCTCTACTTAACACTCTTCTAATGCATACCAGCAACTTTCTTCTAACCTATATATAGACAGAAAAAAAAATTTAAATCATACATTCATTACTTTTCTTGATAGCTTGAAAATGTCGACAGTATTCACTTCATAATTTGAACTTCCAGGCTTAACAGAGTAATGAGACAAAGACTTTTTTTTCTGAATGACTTTATGCTGAAAAATAAAAGTCTCCCACTGGTTCTGATTTCAGCTACAAACAGCACTTCAGAAAAATAATTCTATGACAATAGATAGTTGCCTATGCTGTTTACAGTGTTTTAATATTTTTAAAAATTGAAATCAAAAATTAAAATGTCACTGGAATAAACATATTCATCCTTTCAATTAATTTATGCATATATATATATATATATACACATAAAGAAATTTTAAGATGCATATTGATATCCATATTGCTTACATTGGACCACCAGTTAGTAGGTGGAAATCTGGGCTTACTGAATCACATGCTTCTGTCCTGTTATTTATTCTCTGTATTATTTACCATAGCCCTAAAAACTACCAATATCAAGAAACAAACGACATGGTGCCCACCCACAAGACCTTCCAAACTAAATGTAAAACACAATATGGTTAAGACCAATGAAACCAGCCAGCCCATGCCCATGGGAGGAAGGTGGACTCAGAACAGCTCACAGAAAGCAGATGAAGACAAGTACTGAGATAGCCTGGGGACTCCTCTCAATTCCCAGCACAGAAAAAAAATCACAAGGCCTTTTTGTAGAAAAGTGAGGTCAGTCAGGGTTCTGCAAGTATCTTCACAGGCAGGCTTATAAACAAAATACCATAAGAAAAAAAACTCTGGGCCATGAAGATATGAACCTATAAAAGACTTCTAAGCAAAATTCCTTTCTATAGACAATTATAACCACTTACAGCTCAGAAAATTCTAGAAGAATTTTAAAGAGTTGAAAAACATCATATTTCAGGTTGAAGACTGGCTTTAAAATGTCTATGATTTAGCACAAAACAAAATGCAGGGTTTACCCCATAAATACCACCTTAAAACAAGACTATCAACTTTTAGTGTGGCCAACATTCTACAAGGAAAAAAAAAAACAGGTTAAAGTAGTTTCATACATAATCCTGACCTTTGCAAAAGTAAGAAGCACTTTTCAAATACTTTTTTTCCCCTCTGATCTTTGGCTAGCTCTGTTACAAAGACTTCAGACACTTTGATGTCTCTTTAAAACTCTTCTTAAAACTATTACTGAAACTAAATCCATCCTTGTAAAATAGACCATTAAAATAGCAATTGTGTTAGAAACTTGTTTATAGGATTTTATTCCATCCTGCCTTTTAACACATTCCTCTGCTTTGAGAATATCAAAGTAAATAATCCTGAAGACAAAGTCTTATGTATAAAATAAAATAAAAAAATTTGAAGCTGATTTTCCCTACACCATATTTCAGCAAATTTAGAAAAAACAGACATTTCCTGTATTTTCTCCTTGCATGAGGTTTGGAATTATTTGCAGTTGTTGTGGCCAAATCTCAGTTTCAACAAGGTTTGATATTAGACATTCCCTGAAGAACTTAATACATTAAATGTTTTGGCTTATGTAAATAGCTACTGCACCCAAAAATAAAAATACACAGCTCACATCTGCACAATTCTTTTCCACTTAGAGACTTCCTAGCTTGTTCTTTCTTTAATTAACTGTTGTTTCTTCAAGAAAAACACATATGTGTCCTTATTAGAAAAAAAAAATTACAAGAATTGCAGAAACTTACAAAGAAATTTACAAAAAACACAGTACGTGGCGGGGGTCTGGGGTGGAAGATGCAACCCTTGACAGCGGCTGCGTCCAACTCCAACGATTGAAACGAGCTAGCTTCATTTTAAAACTAGCAAAATTTAATCTCTCGCAAAAACACACTACAAAAATCTATCGTTAAGAGTTGAGGAAATCTATCCTGAAAGAGCTTAAGATACTTGAAAAGCAAAAAGCACCTGGATATTGAACTGCAAATGAGCAGAACTCTCTTTTTAGAGCAGGACATGCGGCCCACGCTCTGCGCCCCCGGCGAAGGCGCTGCCGGCGGCCCGGGCGGCTCCGGCTCTCGCCTCGCTGCAGACGAAGAGCCCGGGACACCGGAGAGCAAGCGACTGGGCAAAAAACTGTAGGTCTGGTTTTGGCTGGGGGAGTACGGCTGTGTTGGTTGGTTGTGGGGTGGTTTATTTGTTTGGGTTTTGCTTGTTTAATTTTAAAAATACACCAGGTATTCCTGAATTCTGCCGTAACATGGGAATCCTTCCCAGTGTCTCCCTACGCGCAGGCAGGCACCGGCCCGCGGCGGCACTCGCAGGCGGCCACTGCAGGGACCACAGGCAGAGACGGCAGCCGGCTGGGAACGCGCCGCCAGACCAGGGGAAGGGAGGCAGCAGGAAACGCATGGGCGGGAAGGCCGGGCGGAAAGGGCCGGGCGGGTCTCCCGGGTGGCGCTGGGTGGAGCGCGACCCCCGGGCGGGCAGGGCTTCTCCCCGCGCCCTCTCTCCGCCTGCGAGACGCCCCTAGCTCGCTCACATAGGCGCTGCAGCAGCGCGTTACCTGATCAAAGCCACTACTCTCATGTTGCTCGCAGGCCGGGGGCGGTAACACTGACAGGGAAGTGGGCGACAGCCGGCAAGCGCTGCGGGGAAGGAGCCCGGTCGCACAGCCACCCAGGTCTGCGCACGCTGCCGGCTCCTCCGTTGCTACCGCTACCGCTTGGCCGCCTCCCCTACCGGGCCCTCCTCCCGGGGCAGGCCGGCAGACTGCCTGCACAGACCGAGGCTCGGCGAGCCGCCAGCCCCCGTGCCCGGGGAGGTGCGCTGCCTCCGCGGCGGGGCTGCACGCCGGCCGGGGCGGTGCGGCTCGGGCGCGGCACGGGGGCGGGCGGGAGGAGGGCGCGGCCGCGGCGGCAGAGCGCCGGGCGCCTATGGAGGGCAGGGCGGCCGCGCTGGGAGGCCCGGGCCGCCTGTTTGAGGGCATCGCCCTCCTGCCGCTTCCCCCGTGCCTGCCTATAGCCTTCTGTCCTTCAGCGAAGGACCGCGGACCTGTTCCAAGTGACTGCTGCCTAGGGAGCAGGGCCGACCGAGGGAGGCCACCCCCTCCCCTTGGGGTGCCCGGCGGAGGGACTGTAGGGCATAGTTGCAACTCCACCGCGGCCCGGGGCAGGGAGGCCAGCCGGGCCCGCTAGGAGGGCAGGGGTTGCTGCGGGGCTTTACAAGTCGCCGCGGACCAGTGATTGCGGCAGCGGGAAGGTTGGAACAGCCGAACTGACCAGGCTGCCTCGCTGCTCTCCCCTCGCAGGCGAGCACAAAATGTCCATCTGCATCCTCGGCTTCAGCTGCTGCCGACCGAAAATCGGATCTCCTCATCTGATCCCTGTTCTGGGCCAATTTTCTGACTAATCCCGCCATGACGCACATGACAGACACCTCTGTAGCTTTGCAAACTAAGTCACAAGCTTACCCAGGTGCCCAGTCTTTCGACACCTGACACACAAGTTTATTTCCCCCATGTCACAGAAGAAACATGTGGGTTAGTTCTCTCGAAGAAACTTTATTGCTAGACTAACTTTAGAAGTCTTATATCAGCAGATAAAGGCATTGCTGTTGGTATTGTGGCAGGGTTTCCAGCAGCAGTCCGAGGGCCCGGCACTCTCCAGGCTTTGCTTCCTATGGCCTGTGAGAGTAAAATGGGGCAAGAAGCCGCTGGTGTGTGCTTGGTTGCCCACCCTGGCTGGAGCCTGGTGTGCAGGGTCAGCGGGACCAGCGCAGTGCCTCAGGGTGAGCCCTGGGGCTGCCGCTCCCTGCAGTGCCAGCCTGCCACCTGCAGTGACCAGGAGTGCCCGGTCATGGTTCCTGCGGTGCAGATACCACACAAGGCTTTGTCCCTCCAGCCTGGGATAAATGCTTTATGCACTGGGAGGGCTGACTTAGCAGTCCCCTGTAACATGGTATTATACAATGCTGTATAACGATGTACCACTCAGGCTTTGCATTAGTTCCTTGCACACAGGCTGCTGAGTATGAAGTTCCCAGGAAGAGATAAGGTGGAAGAAAGCATTCTAAAAAAACCCCTTTGTTATCGTGATAAATGTTCCAAAATAAATGCGTAGTGAAACAAGTGTATATATATATATATATGTGTATATATATATATATATATGTACAACTCATGAAACAGCTTGAAAAGCCACTTTCTATTTCTTAGATTATTTTAGTCAGCACATGATTTATACAGTAAATCACTGTAAAATAGGAGTGAATAATTATGGGCAGACATGAAGGTGATGATGCCTTCCTAAATACGCTTTTGAAAAGTTAAGAAATGACAATTGATATAAAACTTATTTGCTAAATAGTTGTGAAGAGGTAGTAAGCACAAAATAGATTTTTCTGCGTTGGAATAATTGCAAAAAAACCTTACATTTAAAAAAAATAAATCTTCATACTTTGGCCACCACAGGCTGGCATTATGAAACTGAGTATTTGACTTGCCTTGGAATTGCTTACAGGATGTTTGAGTTTCGTGCTAGTTTATTGATGATGACATAATGTGTAAATCTTTGAAGGCCTTCTCTGCTCTTCAGAACATCCTGGGTGATCTAAAGGAGATTGTCTTAGATCTGAAATTCTGATGAAACCACAGGAATTTTTTTAGGGTTTGGGACTTCTCTTTTTTAGCTCACGAAGGTAATGGAGACCTGTTCTGAACTAGAAGAGAGAATTTTAGCAGAGATTACTAAAATGAATGAAACAATACTGCACAGTACATGAACTAGTAGAAAATAACCAGACCTCTGAGGATCTGTCAAAAAGGCAGAACAAAGTTATTTGGTTTATTGTCCAGAAAATAAAAAAGAGGAAGGTAAATTTGTGATACATCACCTCTATATTTTCTAGGTTTGAATGATGCATATTTACTTATTTATTATCACAAAAAATAATTTGGCTAATAGTTGTGAACTCTTAGAATATGCTTATTTGCAATACTTAGCAATGATACATGGAAAGTAAAAATCATGTACGTAAATTATTCTACTGGTCTGTAAAATGGAGAGACCATGTAATCTGTAGCTGTAATCAGACTACTTTAGAACAAATACTCAAAGACTTGTAAAGATCTTTTCTAGGCATTCTTAAAAGATCTGCAAAGAGTAATTCTGAAGTCCTGCATTTTCAAAAAGGTCTGTTATTATTTATCTGTTGTTGATACAATATAGCTGGGCTTTGGGGGAATGGTTCTATTGCATTCAGTTTTACAGCTTCCAAAAAAACTCAAATTTCCACTTACAAGTCAGACTTGTTTAAAGCAGAAGTTAAATAGAATACTGTAGGACCAAGGTCTGCTTCATTTACTGCTGCAACTGGAATTTTTGCTGCTACTTGATGAAGACATCAGTAGTTATTTGCACAAACAAAAAAGTGGCATTTGGGTCCCAGAATTTGAGAAATGTATCAAAATTGAATTAATAAAGTGGGGTTTGAAAACAAATTTGCATTTTGCTCAAAAGGATGCTGTTTTCAAGTTATGTGGAATATATTCTTGAGAAAATCTGTTTGCTTTCATTCACCTAATGGAATAGCTCTTGTGTAGGGTCACTGCTCTTAAAAAGTTCTGCCATATGACAGTGGACAAAAAACAGTGCACCATCTCTCAAACTGCTTGCCCCAAGACATTCTGCTGTACTGCCACAGCAGCTCAAACAATGAAATCCACCAAAGCTGCCTTTCATCTTGGGTAGTACTGGCTAGTTTGTGCAGAAGGCCTGCAATGGCTCAGTGTTTCTTTTTCTTCCTTTTCTGCCTAGAAAGTTGAAAATAATGATAATGAATTAGTATAACTGGAGGAACCTGTCAGAGGATTGAAAAAAGCAATGCAGTATCCCTAATGATCTGGAATAGTTAATTAAGTTCTCTTATAAATGAGTTCCAAAAATAACTTACTTTCAGTAAGTTATTCTGAGAAACAGTCATTTTAGCATACCTGAGCTGCAGTGCCTCTTAGCAAAGGGCCAATTATCTGGTGATTGGCAGTTAAAGGTGAACTAATGAAGTTCTTAATTAAAAGATTTCCTATTATAATCACCAGTAAGTAACAGAATACTGCATACATAAAGCAGATATAACGTTAGAAGAATATTTCCATTTTGAAACAGAGGTTTTGAAAATTGTCTCCGCCTTTGCTTGCCAGGTCCAGAACGGAAATGTTGGAGTTTTCACGGGTGTAGCTGGCAGTGTGCCACTATTGGCCTTTATTAGGGTGTCCTGCTCTGACTCTCCTACAGTCAGAGGTGTTTTTCTATTTAACAGGTTGCAGAATTTTTTGCTACTCTTAATACCCAAAGTTCTCTATGTAATATAGAAAAATGGTTTGAGATTTTACAGGAGAATATTTTGGTTGGACTTTTAACTAAGAAACTGGCTGCAGAGTTCCTTTAGCTGCCTGTCATCAACAGCTTCCCTGAATTTTCACTTCACAGTAAGCAGGATATTTTCAATTTCTCTGTGAGATAAACTAGAATTATACTTCGAGAAAAAAATTCCGGTTTGTCAGCATGAGATGCATTGACATACTACTAAAATCTGAAAAAAAGAAATTTCTCAGGCAGCATCTCTCCCCATTCAGATGTACAAGGACTCCAGGTCCTACTGTCTACATTTCTACAGCTCGACAGATGTAGAGTATTGCTCTGAATGCTGTGTAACCACAGTAGCAGTTCATGATGCCCTAGATAAAACAACCTGTTAAGATTTGCTTGGGCACCTTGTCGCATTGATTGCTTCTTTTTAGACAAAAATAGGCATACATTGATTTGAAGTTGATCTCCTTTCTCACAGACATGACCCTGGTGGTCACCACTGTATGTGAAGAATGACTTAGTTGGCCTATGGTCTCCTTGCTCTTAAGTGCTCCATATAAACACTACTTAAATATATATACAGCTAATCCTGTCGTTCTTAGTTCTGGTCAGGCAAGGCTTGTAATTTTCATAGGTGATTGAATTCTTTCTGCAGAACTATGAAATTCAGCAACTTTATTTTGTCCTTTGTATAGAACTTTTTAGAACTCTCAGACTAGTATTCATTGACCGCTATGACAAACAGAATTTAGCCTACGGTAGCATTATATAGGTTCTTGAATAATAGGGAATTGTACTTATATGATGTCAGTTTTTCTAAGCTTTTGATGAACTTCACTAACCAATCTACCATTCTTCAGAGAGTCAAAGATATAACATTAACCTTCTAAGGTTATATCTCTGTCAAAATGACCAGTGTTTCCATCAGGCCTAGTGCAAGCTAAATTAATATTCAGTGGCAAATAAACAGTTTTTTCACTTGACTAGATGAGTTTTCAGTGTTCAAAATCTTTATTCTCTCTATTAGTAAAAGCACTAATATTAATTACCACCAAGAGAAGCTGTTGAGTGTGACTGGCAAAATCATTAATTTACCATTTTCTGTTAAGCATAATCCATGGTATTTAAATGTATTTTTCTCCATGTGAAGTCTTTAAGTACTTTCAAGACAAAAAACAATGTCTGACCACCTCAAGGTCACCAGAAAACCTGTAGTAATAAAGGAGTTTCTCTTCTACATATATTTGTTTTGATTGCAATTAAAAATTTAAGTGGGGATGTTATATTTACAGGTTTAAAGCGCTTCTGTATTTTCCCCACTTTTTCTCCCTTATTAAAAGATTTGGGTTTTAGAAATGAATATTTCAATTTTTTGTGGAAATTTTAAATGCAAAACAAATTTGTGAGCTAATCTAATGATACATTGAAAAAATGTAAATCAGAGATTAGTTTATTGCAAAGAAGTACATGTACAAGATTCAAAACCAAGTCCCTGTTATCTAACATGAGATATTTCCTGTGAAGCTGTATTAACTGCCAATGAAGACTGAAGACAGAACTTTTGGAGTGTTTCTGCATGTTAGAGACTATTAACCATTCTAGAGAGGAAGAAAGAGACTAGGCTCAATATTCCTTAAAATGTGTTCATCATCCAACAAATTTGAATCTAAAATGATAGGCTTTAATTTATTGGGAGTTAGCCATCTATTGGCTACAAAACACCCAGGAAAAAAATGTGGTCATGGATAATAGTCCATGAGAACAGAGAGAAATTAGCTAGCTATTTAATGAGGTTAAGCTACAGTATCTTCTCCATCATCATAAGCTAAACCACTGAGGTCTTGTAGGCAGAAATGGCTGAGATATTTTTACAGAGACACAGAAATTTAGAGAAACAGCTTTCAATGAAAAGAGTCAGAAAATTGAACTGTTGCAATGAAAATCTAAAAAGGAACTATTGTCTCTTATTGTAGTGGTATATAATTTGAGATCATTCCTCACTTACTAAATGGTTTTGCAGTTCATCATTGATTAAAACATTTGAGTAGGTTAAAACTGGTGAAGTTTCAGGGCAATAAGCAAACAGCAAGTTTTTTGGCCCATTTGTTTCATTGCAAAAATCGTCTGTAGCATAAAATATTTATAACAGAGTTGTAAGTAATAAAAAGGACTATTTTCTTTTCACTCCACTCTTCCTATTTGTTCAATTTTGTCAGTAAAAATACCATTAATAACTTTAACAATCAAAGCAGATTTTAATGTGTCACAATTAATACTCTTCATCTCACAGTTAAATTTTTCAAGAAAGAATTAATCTAGTAAGTATGGAGCTGTTTTGACCTAATTAGCAAAGTGGTGAGCTTAATTTTGAGTGATACAGAGAAAGCATTTCATTGCTGAAAAGAAGCAGCAAATCAGTTTTACTCTTCAATGTCCTATTGAACTGTATGACATCATGTGTAGTTTAAACTACTTGACATAATCTGCCTCTGATTTTGAGTCCTGAAGGAAGGGTGGCTGTGACAGTACCCTTTGAAATAACATTGAAGCTTCAGCTCCCATGTCAACATCATGCTCTAATCAGTGCAGTCTTTTTTGTCACAGGGTCTTCCACCTTCTAATTGACCCTGACATATGCTATTCACTCTACCCCTTGGCTTCGGACATACAATTCCTGTCATGGTCAATTATTAGGTGATAGAGCCTGCAACCACAGGGACCGTTGCTTAAAATCATCATACACACTAAGCCCTGAAGTGACCAAATTCCCATCTAACTGGAGGGGAAGAAGGGATCTAGTCTTTGATAAAACTAATATTCTTTTCACTTCAATATAGAAAAATGTCAATTTTCATCATCCTGTAAGTTACTGAGACAAATGGTGACAGTGCTATTTCTGAAACAGGTTAAGGAAAAGTACAAAAACCTTTACCAAACTCAAAACACTCTGAAATGAGGATATTGTCTGTATGAGCATACAGTATGCATAAAAATTAGATTACGCTACATTTGAAAGGCAGATGAGAGTTTAAGAGTGACAAGTGGGCAAGTGCTAAAAATAAGGGCATGTTACTTCCTTTCCAACACTGCTTTGTCTGTATGCTTTCTTTGATGTTGTTTAAGCTTTGAAGTAAAGAAATACTTTTCGAGAGTCTAAAAGGTACTTCTGATTACTATATTGATAAGAACTGGTTTTGAACAAAAAGATCTCTTGTGGTTTTCCCAGTGGTTCTATAATGCCAGAGAAATTGCACAATGACAAAAACCAGGACACCTGCTCTCTGGTCTTCATGCAAGCATTATGATTTTCAAAACCAAACAGTTTTGCAGTCACTGTATTTCTGCAGTAATCTTAAAAAAATCATTACAACTTCAGGAATGAAGAGCTGAGAAGAGTTAAAGTTTACCATCCGTCTGCAAAGACTGAAAGTCAGTTTTGTGAACTACTGGTTCACTTCACAGATTCTCTGTCTGTAGTCAGCTCTGCCACTAACCCAAAGGACTCTTCCTGTTTTTTGCTGAGTGAACATTAATTTCAATTTACTAGGCACCATTGCCTGTTTATTTGTGTTTGGGTTTTTTGGTTGGTGGGCTTGTGGGTTTTTTTTAAAAAATTGAAGGGAATTTTAGTAATCTATAGTCTTTTTAAGTCAAATTTTTTTTGTCTGTAGGAATCTTACACTGGTTTGTTTCGCTGCTGACAATTTACTTAATTCTCTTGTATATAGAACACAGCTCAGAAATAATCTGTATGAGACCCTTGCATATCTGCTGAGTTTTACAGGTAATACAAGATATCATATTCTGAAAGATGTGATTTTGTGATATCTTTATTGCATCTCTTAGCCTGAATAGACAAAGCTCTAATTAACATTCATACAATTATCTAAGTCTTTAAAATCCCATCTGTCTTAATGATGTATACATAGCATAGCAAGCCCAATAAATACCAGGCACATACAATGCAAATGCTTTTAATTTAAATTATAACGCTGCTTACTGAAACTCTTGTACGTATTCTGTTGTTCAATTGTATGTTTATCATAAGACTTGAAAACCTTCCTCCCGAAGTACACAGTCCTGCATATATCTGAGAGCTGTTAGTTCGGCAACTGCTGTTACTGTGTGCAATATCCAAACAAGCAAACTTTGGAAATTACTGATTCAGCTACATATGAGTTACCTGGTGTGTAACCTGGCTCAGGTGTTTGCAAGACAAAAACTAACCTTGACTGAACATACGAATAGATGCTAATACTAAATTCCCACACCTTCAAAATTAAAAAAAAATAAAAGCACTGTTCCTAACATGCATTCTTTTATCTACCCTGCATGTATCATGTGACATTCTAAACATTATTTCATAGAGGAGTTAATTCAGCTTTCAGCAGTGTGCAGTCTGTGAAGCAAGGAGAATAACTCCTGGCTGCTTTATGGTTTAAAGCATGATTGAATATACTAACAGGGCTCCATGAAGTACTTATTTCAATATATATAATGCATTTTTAAAATATTTCATCTCTATACAGGTCTCATCCTCTCACGAAGTGGAGCATCTCTATTGCGTTTAAGAAGATGAGGCAATAGAGCCCAAAAATACTGAGACAGCACCAGTGATCTGAATCTTGAAATTTTATTCTCTGGTCAATAACTTGTTGATCGTTGCTCGATCATTCCTGCTACTTCAGTTGCTCTTTGTTTCAGTTTCTCTCTAAATAAAGTGACATAGCTATACCTTGCAGACTATTTTGAGAATTATGGGAGTTTACAACTAAGATACAAAACATCATTGTAGTAAGTATTTTTAAAAGAGTCTTTTCATAAACCTTTTAACTCTGTTGCTCTAAAAATCATTCTTATCATTTAGATTATGGCAATTAAGGGAAATACTCTTTGTGTAATGAATGAGATAGTTATATAAATAATAAGATAGTTATATAAATTTATAAGATTAGCTTATTTTCAGTGTTTATATGCAGGTTCTTCTGGGAAAGTAGACAGGGACATCAGAAGCAGTATTTAAATCTCACCACGGCCACTGATTTCTCTATGCTCTATCAAATAACATATTTGCAAAACTACCAGATGGGGAGAGAAACTGCAGTGAGAAAATAATGGTGAGGTTTGTAGTACAGGAAAAAAAGGATCAGACATTAGATACATTATTTTAACAGCATGAGGAACTTCAAACATTTAACAAACTTCTTAAATAGAAGCTTTTCATTGATCTCTCTTCTGCAGGGATAGCAAAAGGAAAAGGTGAAAGAGAACCATACAGCTAAAGCTGACACAAATCCTAACCAAACACAATTAATAAGGAGTATAAAAATGGTAAATATTTGAAAAATCTTGTGGCAGTCTAGGAAGCAGAAGGTTACTATGAGCTTTGCATTAAAGATTTCTAATAGGGTATATGCAGTCTCTCCTCCTTCCATTATGGATAAAATTTGTAAAAAACAGCTTTGAAGAATTTGGTTCTCCCAGGCTCTTATGCATACTACAGCATTAAAAGCAAACATTTAAAGATAGAAAACTTGTGAAACCTCATTGCATTTTTTAACCCATTTCCAGGCAGCACTAGATCAACAGCAGAAATAATTGCTGTCAGTTTGTACTTTTTGACCAATAATTCTCTGTATTTTCTGCAAGAAACTTGAGTGATGCAAATGACCTTATTTTTACAGCATGCTTTTATTAAATAGTTTATTATTTTGGCAGACTAATAAAGATTTTGGTATTTGCTTTTATTTGCAATAATATTACCACAACATAAAAAAGGATTTTATGTTCTTTTTGAGGAACAAGGAGGATAAAAGTGTTGATGGATAGTGCAACTAAGGCATCAGCAATGAGCTGGAAATGAGACACATAAATATGAAAGCAGAGCTAAGAAAATAGAACTGCACCCTTGGCCTTTCTTAAAAGAACATACACATGCCATGGTTCATTCATACAGTTACAGAAACTCCTTTTGTTTTTAGTGAGTCAGTGAAAATATGCAAAGACTAAAATATTACAAAGATTCTCAGTTGTTCGGCATATTTCTGTAGTTAATGTAGTTGTGAAATGTTTCAAAACATTTAGAGAAATGACTGTTGATGATGATTTTTAGAAGATGTGTTTTCTTTGAAGTATAAATTTGTCCTTTTTTTCAAGTTATATCTTAGACAAAGGTGGTAAAGCAATATCAGTGTACAGTTTTCCCTTTTTTGCCCTTCAAACAGGGCAAAAAATTATTTAAAGATCAAAGAGCTGAGACCTCATAGCCAGATCAGACAATCACACCAAGGTTTTAAAAACAAAATTATCAGTCCTGTAGTAAAAATAAAAGAAACCTAGATAGCATGTAATAGAATTAATCTTGTTTTATATTGGATGGGGAGTTTGGTTTCAGATTGAGAAGATTGTGACTATAATAGTCATTTTGCAATAATCTGAGCTACTTGAGAATGGGTGGTGTTAGATGCAAGGGGGGGTATTCAGCAGTAAGAAATGTATTGATTCAAACACATAATTGGATGTGCCTTGGAAATAATGAGGGATTGAGGGTGCTTAAGATTTGAATTTTGCTTATAGCCACTCCTCAAAAAGACAGTTGAAGTAGAAAAATATGAACAGAACAAATACCACATGAAAAAAAGGTAAACAGGCAAACAAAACTTTCCCTAACTGGAAATTTGTTTGTTCCATTTGTGTTTTCTAAAAGGCAGCCAGTAAATAGGAATCACAAAGTATGAGTTTCTTAGAAGAATAAATCTAGCAATTAATTATATGTCAAGGCTTAAGAATCAAAAAAACTGCTTATGCCCATTGCCAGTCATTCACTCCCTGTCAGTAGTAGTTCACATCTTTCCTGGGATGGCATCCAACCACAGTGGCATCTAAAATATAGCAGGCTATATTGTTACAGTTGGAGGTGAAATTGAAAGTTGCACCAAACAGAAGTGACAAATTCACATTGCTCAGTGTTGCCTAGCAATAAGAGATGAGTTTATTATGAACACTTGACTCTATATCCATCGCAAGGAGTCTTTGTATTCGCACCAAAATGCCACTAGTCTTACAGGCAAAAGGGGCAAAAATAGGGTGGGCAGAAGGAGGGAACAGTCACAGTAGTTGTGAGTACGTTTTGTATTTCAAGATTTTTCTCTTTCTCAGGGGAATGAGTCAGGAAGGAGAAGGCAGAGCCTGCCTCCAGCTGAACTCTTTGAGATTGGCCAGGTAGCTTGTTACAGACCTTAATCATGCTTTTGAATGCCCTTAGTAGTGCTGTTTCATTAGTAATGGCTTGTAGTTCAGACACTGCAAATGAAATCTTTACTGAATGTTCCCAAGAACTGCTCAGTAGTTGTTTTCATTGTGCAGAGCTTTCCATTTGCTTCTGCTCTATTTTCATTTTTTTCTTTTTTTCATTTTTTTTTAAGGGAAAAGGACAAGTCATCAGGGAGCTTTTCCCTCCTTCAGACACCTTGCTCTTTTCTTTTTTGACCACTGTTTATGTGGGAAAACATTTATTTCTATCTTGGACATTGGACCTTGTCTCTCAAAGTATTAATTACCTAACTATTCACATAAATGTGTTTTTTTTAAAGAACATTTAGCTATCCTTGAAGACCTTACTGGATACCCACAGACATATTTAGGCACATAATCAATTTTAAAAATCAATGCAATCGTTTCTATTAAACTGGCACCCCCCCTCCAATAACTGATCTGTTTCTGTGTTTTTATGCCATCTGCATTTTTGACAACTGAATATTTTTGACAGCATGGTCCATTGTGCCCAAGTTCACATCATTTTTTTTTCTCTCTTTTTTTTTAAACATCATATGACTACATATGTAATAAGAAAATGGGTTATATCACACATTTTGCTTTACAGATTTGGGTTCACAGTGGATTTTTTGAACTGACAAAAACTGTACAAGAAGTATTTCTATTATAAGAATGCATTTATTTTATAGGCATGATAGATTAATGAAATGCTATGTAAATACATTGAAATTATAAAACAGTTGTGATTTTAAGACGCTTTAGAAACAAAAAAATAATGATGAAATTTAGAGATTATATAGTTTAGGTAAAATGGAATAAAACATAGATAAAAAATGCTCTCTTGTGTGAAATGTTTAATCAAAAACGCTAGTGCAGAATTATATCCTTAGTTTATGTGTTCATCTAGCCAAATTAACTGAATCTATGAAAATTTTAGAACATAATTTTTGTATTTTGTGTACAAAAATGCAGCTATTGTCTCAAATTGTCACTTAGGCAGTAAGCTTTGAAGGTAAAAAACTGAGGTACTTGCATTTTGTAAATGTTTTTGTAAAAACCTTTCGTAACTTTGGTCCTTTCTTTATTTCAGATTCAACGTGTTACAAACAAACATATTCCACCTGTTACAACAATCTGGCATATTACTTCCTTGATACGTGATGATACAATACCTCTCAGGTTTGCTGAGTAGCAAAGAGAAATGTAAGCAAATGAAAAGGTTTTCCACTTTCACAGTTTTTTTCTGCTTGGGGTTCTGTTTGTCTGAGAACCGTATGAATAGAAGCCATATTTTATAGTATTTCTTTAACCTCTGCCATCTGGTGTAGGTTAGTTTTTCCACTGCCAACATATCCTAGAGGCCCCAGTACCAAAATGTTTAATTTCTAAGTAAACATTTGGACTTTATAAATCCAGTTTAAAAAAATAGAGCATTATTTTTTTAAACTTTATACTACATTTGCCACTACCAATGACATTAATAAACACACAGACAGGTATATGGGTTTAAAGGTTTCTGGCCACGACTTTTCTGTAGCTGACCTCCAGATACGTTAGGTCACCTGACATCTTTAATCACCAAATCATGCTCAGTTATCAGGAAAAGACTTGAATATTCCCTACTGACCTAAAGCCTGAAGTTGTGTCAAGGGATTTGCACCACCACAGCCAAAACTTTCCAAATCACGTATGGTTTCAGGCAAATAATACTCACCCATGCCAAAGCTAGAGCTTTAACTTGTTAATTTTCTTTTAATTTAAAGCAAAGTTATTTCACTGAAACAAGAGAGGATTCTTGCTACAAAAGAATTTAGGCAAGTAACTAACCACTTAAGAAAACCAAAGAATGTAATAACCCTATCTCTAGCAACTTCCTTATGTCTGAGGAAGAAAAAAACCACAAAAATCATGTGCCAGAATTCTACTACCAAGAGGATTAAAAATAAAGAACAGTAAATTAATTAACAAGTGGCTCTTTTTTGAGCACTGAGCTCTGAGCTACTGTGCAAAAGTTATGCCCATTTAAATTAATTTAGAATTTGATTAGTTTAATCCGTGTGATTTGGTAATGAAGATTCATAGTATTTGCTGAATTTAAATGGTACTTGTCCTGAGGATAATTCTTCTTGCTGGACAGTATGGATGAAGAGATGAGGTATCACCTTTCAGCCGATCTGGGGTGTAAAATTCTGTGTTACTTTGCAGGACCACTAATTGCATTTCTTTTACTATGCTGAGTTATAAACGGCAGCATCTGGGGAGTGAACATCCTCTCTCTGCCACAGGGATAGTGACTTCTTCTGCCTGGATGGACACCTGGTTAAATTGCCTCAGTATGAATCATCAGAATAGATAAATCAGTGCCCACACTGTGATCTTTTTAGTCATCAGTGAAACTTGTTCAGTTTAATTTAGTAATTTTCTAATTCCAGCTCACTTTGAGACCATTTATATTTTTTCATTGTGGTTCTTAAACCTTCCTGGAGTGGAAGCTTAGACATGCCCTGAAAGATTTATCCCAGTAACCATTGATTAGCCCAGCAAACCAGTGCTCACATTTGTGTTGTGCCTGGAATCACGTTTGTGTGGTCCCTTCAGCACCTCTTACCAATCAGCTCATTCTCTTCGCTTCTGATTCTCAGTGAACTCTACCCTGGATTTTCTGTGCTTGACTAGGCATTTTAAGAGTGGATTTAGCCTTAGAAAACCAAACCATCTTTTTATCTTCCCTCTTCTGCCACAGTCTTTCCTGTAAATTTTTGGTCAACGTAAGAATTTTTCAAAGGACTGGAGATCACAATATTCATGCAGGTGTTTTGAACATAAACACCTGTGTGAGAAGGAAAAGAATCAAAGTCAGAGCTCCAGCAAAAAAAAAGACTAGAGTTGGTCATTGTATGTTTGGCCATTCAGTAAACATGTGGCACAGCCTGGCACAACACTGTTGCTGTTTTTCATATCAGTAGTAAAAATATATAGGAAGAATCTGGGAGTAATTTTCGTTAAATTATATCTTTTGTCACTTCTGTCTTAAACTGGGTGTAAAATTGGTCCTGACTCACAATCTCTCCCAGAACAGATAGGAGGAGAGGAACCTCAGACTAAATTCCAGCACTGGGTACTGATACCCAAGTCCTAAGGGATGGGTTCTGGGCTCCTTTTTTCTGTATTTCCTATTTAATAGCAACCTTCTCTTTTTTTCATAAACATAAATCCAAATCAGATTTGTCTGCAGCCGGTCTGCCTGCCAAGTGTGGGCTTAGGGTTTCACTTGGCAGCCTCTTGCCATGTTGGGTACTTTGTGATGCCATTGTGAGGCTTCAGGTGGTTTTGACATGATTGCACTGTATCAGTCCAATAAGGAAGAAAATCTTTTATTTAAATTCTCTGTAGAAGTGAATGTACCTACAGATTCAAAGTGGTGGTGAAGTATGTGGATTTTTATCAGTTGTAAATTAGTTTTGTGATTTAGATTTTTATGTTTGCTGAGTACCCAAATTCTACCCCAATAATTACTGAGGTTTTTTTAAAATGTGATATGCATATAGCATGTATATAGTCCCTATTTTTATTAGGTAACATGCATGGAGAAAAATAAGAGGTATTCTTAATATTATGCATAACATATATCCATCCAGGAACAATGAATAATAAACAGTCTCTGGAACTTGGCAGAAGTTTAGTTCAAGGACCATCATGGACTGCATAGTTTTGGTTTTGTCTAATAAGTAGTCAAATAACATTCAGAAATTGAAAGTGTATTTTTCTATAATACACATTTTCAAGCAGGTTTCTTGGCATGCATTTTGTTTGTACTGTGCTTGAAGTTGTTTATGGCATTAGTGGTTAGTGTGTTTGTGCATGTTTGCATTCTGTCTGTTTATGAAGTATTTCACTGGTACCCTTACACAGCATGTGGTCGGTCGAAGATTATTTTTGATAGTGTGTGTAGTCATGCATTTTGGTGAAAGACTTTAAAGTAAAGTGGGTTAAACCCTGGTTATCTGCAGTTACATAAAGACAGACTTATAGGTTGTACATCTTCACGTAACTTAGATACAAAAAGTAATGCACCATTTTAAAGATGAAAGAGTGAGTTGGTGCCAATTTGTCCAACAATCATGGCAATTTGAGTTGCATAAAGATAGGCCAATTCTATTAATAACTGGAACATTTGTATATTTTTATTATCATAGATGTCAAAAATAATTAACAGATGACTCATTATATTATAATAATAGCATGTGTGTAACAATTTTTTGAAATTAACTACGGAAGCACAAACAAACCTCTAACAGAGATAATTTAAGTCCCTTCAGTCTTTAATTGACAGCTAAGTATAGGCAATACTTTCAGGACCCAGACACAGGGCTGTGAAATTAATCTGCGAAGTACACTGGGCTTAGAGTGTTAGTTGATACTTTTCATGGTGTCTTGAAAGTATGGGTTGTTCAGCCTGTATCTAATGACATTACAGGAATATTACTTGCAGAAAATCTAGATGCTGAGCAGCTCTAGATGCTTACAAACATCAGTTCTGTAAGGATTTTGTGAACATTACAGAATAGAATATTATTGCTTTATTTAGATGCCTAACTGCAATTTTAAGAGCACTATTCTTCCCGTGAATCCTGAAATTTCAGGGAAACAGAGCTGACCAATAATTAGTTCTTACGAAAGTTCCATTTGTAAGTACTGTGCCATTTACTATCGTTAATAAAGTTCTTCACGGTAGGAAACTCCATTATATCAGCTCCAATTTTCTTTCTTTTGGGCCAATTTAAATTTTTTTCATTGTTCTTCTTAAACCTTCTTTCATTGGAGTGGAGAATTTTTTCATACAGGTCTCTTTTTTTTCCCACTAGAGTAATATTAGACAATTTTTTAACACTTCTTTTACATTTCTCAAGTGTGCATTTATGAGAGCTTAAAAAAGATTTCTTTAAGTTTTTCTGTCTTTGAATAAGAGAATAAAATTAATGCATTCATTGAATATCATTTATGTTGTGCACAGTTTTGTATCTACTTTCTGTGCATAAAATGTTATACAGTTGTATCATTTTTAACACCATGCTGTGCTGCACAACTCTAGTTTCTTTTTATGTATAGTGCTGTAACATGCAGTGAGACCTTTGTTAAAGAATAATTGTTTACGGGACCCTAAGTGAATTCGAAAGTCAAGAGGTAAAGGTGGAATTCACATCCTCTTAGTATTCTTCCTCCTTGTAACATGCCTATGTTATTCTTGAGAAGTCTAAATTCAAGCCACAGAAAATAACATTTCTATCCTTCAAGACATAGAAGCCGTTCATACAGAAATGAGAAGCACAATGTGTACAGAAATAAACTTTAAATCTTATGAGAGTAGCAGCAGGTTCATGGTGTCAGGAAGAAAAAAAATGATGAAAGGAAGCCAAGCCTGACAAACTGAATTGTGGCTCATCTGAATGTTGTTGAACTTCATTTCACTAACAAAGCAGAGAGTTAAAAAAGGAAAAATTAGGAAAAAATTGTCCTTATCACTGTAATATAGTAGTTTTAAGAGAAATGAGTATGTACTATATAAATTCATAGATCTTCGCAACTATATAGGTATTTTCAATGTTTTAAATTGGGAGCAGAGAAGAAGATTTTTGTAAAAGCTGTATGATCATACAAAGGATGGAATTTGGTGATAACTTGTCTAGAAATGTGTACAAAGGCATACAAAATCAGTGTAAAAATCCAAATAATTTTTCATGCAAGAAATGGCATATTTCTGTGTATTAATATGCAATTATTTATGAATTTGGAATATGTATTCTATATTATTTTATAAAGAGTCTATGCATAGCATACATAGAATATGGAAGAATGCACAATTTATATATATACATATACGCGTGTGTGTGTCTGTCTGTCTCCATATCCTGTCTCTGTGTAGATTCCATCTTCCAGTTCATGTTTTTGTGTAAATCAGAAGTAATTTTTAAAATTTCATGTTTAAAATATTGTAAGAGTTTATTGTCAAGTCCATTAGATATAGTAGATCTATATTAACATATAAGAGATGAACCAAGACAATACAAAACTACTCATTTTGGGCTGAGTCCAAATACTGGCTCATATGCCAACTATTTACCAGTATAATATTTAGATAATATTCTTCAGCAGACAAGTTTTTATGTTGTAAAGAAAGATCCGTGTAACCTGGGTGTTTTTGAAAATAGAACTTAACTTTTATGTTATTTAGGTGTTTTAAGCATGTTAGCCTTTATATCTTCCAATTTGTGCTTTCATTTCAGTGAGAGTACTGCTGGAACAGCAATTTATCTTCCAGGAAAGTTCAGTAGATTTTTGAGACTCAAAGCATGTAAGAAGCCAGGCACTGTCCAAGTGAGCGCAATATTCACAATCCCCTGGAAAGCATTTTTAAAATTTTAAAAAATTTTAAAATTTCTATTTTTAAAAGATAGAATTTTTGAGTTTGCAAGCAATAATAAAATTATTGTCTAAAATTTTGCTTTTAATATATGTAAACATCCTAAGGGATTGCAAATGTGTTCTGCTTCATTATATGTTTTGGCTTCAGACATCATTACCCTCTAAAGTCACTTCAGTTCCAGGTGTGACTCTTTGCTATATAAGTCAAGCAGCTAGTTAATTATCCACTTAAGAAAAAAATTCTGTCCTTAAGACAAAAGGAGAAGGGCACTTTTCATGACATTTTCAATGAACTGGAACTTCTTGCTTCAAATGATATTCCAAAAACTTGCTTTTTCTCTTGGAACTGGGTCAGAGTTTTTCTAGCCTTGATAGAATTGGCATCCTTTCTCGAAATCGAAATATGCCAGCCGTAGTACTTTTTCAGTAATACAGTTATCATGCAGAAAATCTTTGATAAGGCCACATATGCACCATTTGTGCTATAGAGATCCATGAACCTGCAAGGTTATGTGACTGTGAGTAACCCCTGCTGCCATTTGATGTTACTAAGTCTTCAAAAAACTTGACCGTGAGACAGACTTCTTTTTTCCCCAAAGGCTCAACATTCTTTTTTGTGCTACATTTTTCAGAAGAACTCTTTGTTTGAAGAAGCTGGGCAGGGTAAAGCTGGCAGACTGGAACACTGCCCTGATGTGTTGTGACAGACATGTAATCTGCCATTTGACCACTGGTTCACACATCAGTGTTAATGTGAATGTGACACCTCTCAGCATACTGTTAATCATGCATTACTCTTCTGTCTAAAATGTGGAGATGTGGAGTAGACTTTTATTCTTTTCAGAAGACTACACAAAAAACCCTAGTGAAATGAAATTTTACAGCCATAAAAAGCAAACTGATTGACAGCTGCAAATCATAGTCACAGCAACATTGATATATACATATTTATAGATCCCTAGATTTCAAAACTAAAAAGGATCATTAGAACAGTCTGCTTGATCTAACGCACTCCCACTCTAAACTTGCAAGGAGTCAAATATATAGTCCCATGTCATGTGTGGAAACCTAGAAGATGACCTTCTGTAGTCCAGAAATGATGAGATCAATTCAGCTTCTTTTCCTCACTAACACTTTTACATCTTTTGGGTTTTGTTTCTTTTTCTCCTGGTGTTTCATCACCAAAGTGCCCAGGAGTTCATCTGCTTTCATTCAACTGAAATGCATGTACCAGATGGTGCAAATAGCCCAGTATATTTCAATCCTGTATCCATGTCAAAAAACAGGCAGACTGCTGCAGTTCTTGGTTGCTGCACCTCATGGTATCAAAGGCTGGCTAAGAAGAGTGACACTGCTTGACGATGAATAAGATTTTTCAGGTCTGGCAGGGAAGTTGCTTTGGAAGATAAAATACTGCTTCTACTCTGTAGGAGTTGCTTTTCATGATTAATTAATTGTGTTTACACTAATCTACAAAGGACGTAAAGAAATATAAAAACAGAGTTACAGAAATGTGTCTAGTTAAGATACTTTATAGTAATCATTTCATCACCTGTATTTTGAGTATATTATCTACTTGCTTGCTAGATTTTTAAAGGAAATTTACCTAAACCAGAAAGTTCTATATTGTATTTCTCAATATTCTTTTACAGGAGCACCACTGAGATCTGTGTTTGCTATGTGAACAGCCTAGATCGCTGATGTTCTTAGGTCAATGGAGTTTGAAAGTATCTTGAGAACTAGGCAGTGCAGTGAAGGTCACTAGCAGCTTTCATCTGATAGCACCTGCTTAGAGTTTACCTCAAGACTTTCAAAATATCTCCATAGTAAAGCCTTTGATATGCAAAAGCCATAGCTCTAGAAAAATGATGGTATGAGGTTTCAAAGAGTGGACAGTTGTTTATCTTGGAAAACAGATACTGGAGATAGTAGTTGAAAGCTGTTTGTGGCAAAAGTCAACATTCTCTCTGTTGGTTTTCTGACTCCTAAATGCTGTAACAGTAACAGAGAGTACAAGAAAAATTATGCCCTCCTATTCATTCTTCTGGCATGTTACTAATCCCCAAGTAACAGAAAACTCACATGATACATTTGAGCAGCAATGTGCTTTCTCACCCAGTCCTCTGTTGCATCTGCAACAGTGTATCTCTCTGAAGACTCAGGCAAAGTATTCCTCTACCTGTTTGGGTTACCTGTGAATTTTTTTCTTAGTGTTGTTTATGAGCTAGGATATGAGAATTTTAAAACATGCTGGAGAATTCTGATTTGACTGATTTTAGTGGTCTTTGGGATGATTTACAAGTGGGTCAGGAAGGGACAGCACTCTTTTACCTGTTTAACCAGTCAAGCTTTAAAGCTTTTTAGTTGCATGTTCATTTTGCATTACCACATGTAGTGTCAGTATGTTTGTTGACAAATCAATGTATGTGTATTTGTTTTTATATTCAGAAGCTCTAGTTTGCCTGCAGTCATGGTGTAGGTGGTTCTTCTCATGTGCATTGTAGTTACAGGAGTATAATTTTAAGCAGAAGTCATACTGAATTGTTTATTTAGCTAAAGGCACATCATAGATTAGGTAGAAACTATCAAACAGGCCATGGCACCAATATATGTATAACAGAAAAGTGTAAAATATAAGTCAGGAGAGAAAGGATATTTAATATGATAGATGGAAGTGCCATGAAGACTAGTGGGATGAAGGTAGTAAGAGAAAGTTTAGACTGTCTGCCTGAAAAATTCTGGACAGTAAACTAGTTGCACTAAACAACTGTATATTCTCTATGGGGAAACATTAACAGTCCAATTGCTTGAGATTTTTGAGAGGCCAAAGGAGCAGCAAAATACATGTTGGGGAAAAGCTTGAATTGGCAGGTAGGTAGATTAGCTGACCTATTAGTTCTTTCCTATGGCAAACTTCTAAGATTTTATGTGGGGAAAATTCCTTTTCAACCCACGCTGGCAATCTGTTTATGTTCTGAAGTATGATGATTGACATCCCTTTTAACTTTTAACCTAGAGAATGTCTCTGCAAGTGTTATTCCTACATATAAATGTCTAATGCTTTTAATAAAAAAAAAGTCTCTCAATTAGGGGACTGTATCCATGTGCACATGCAGAATGGAGATCACAACAGAGTCTGAGGTGTTATCGCGGCATGGGCAGCACTCCCACTCAGGAAGGATGGGGCGTTGAGAAGGAAAAGGGAGCATTTGGGGCTTTATAGACTAGAGAGTGAAGGCAAACAAGAGAAAAGTAGATAAAAACAGTCAGAAAGAACGGTATAATTTTTATTGAAAGGGGGAATAGGAAGGAAAGAATAGAGAAAAATGGGAGGGTTGCAAGGTATAAGAGTAGAGTAGCAGGATAGGCAATGAGAGCTAATTTATGGAGTAGAAGAATCAGAACAAATAAGGATGTTCTGCTATAATTATGGTGCCAGAGTAGCTTGCTACCTGTAAGCATTTACCTTTTGTTCATCTACATGCAGCCTTGTTTTTTTTTAATTTCAAACACTGTAATATTTAGGAGGCATCACTGAAGCACACTGCATGGATTTTTGTGATAAATAGTGTATTTTACAAATAAAATTCAGCTTATCCATCTTTCCCATAAAATAAAACTTAAAAAAATATAGAGATTTAGAAAACTGTAGCACCCTAGTAGAAAGAAGTTCCATGTCCTGCGAGTCTTTCCTGCATTTTTACCCCTAACTGGGGGATTGAAAATGGATTTATGAGAGGGGAAACATTAAAAAAGAAATATTTAAGAAGTTATAAACTAGCATAACTTCATGTATTTAAATATTACAGAAATACTCTTCACATGTTATGGTATTAAACTAGAGCTCATTGTAAATAAAGAAATAAAAAATTGCAGAAAATTCCAGTTAATCAAAAATATCTTTGCAATGTTACTTATTCTGACTTAAAGAAGTTTGCTGAAGCATCAACTTCATTTCTGTCGAGGGCTGTAAAAAAGATTGAAGCTGGGGCCTGGAATATGAACAAACAATGCATCTAAGTTAGTGCCCCACAGAATATTTTAAAATTATTTAACACAAATCATCTCAGTGTCAACAACTCATCACAGATAAACTATCTAATTAACAGAAGCCATCATAGTATTTGAGAACTCAGTCTTGGCTCAGTTGATATACCAGAAGGGCACTCCTTGATAAGCAAAATTTTTAAAGGAAGGTTTAAAAAACATTACTGCCTGAAGTAGATTCTTCTTAGTTTTCAATTAACCCTCTGCTAGGTTGGGGTTTTTAGTTGTTTGGATTTTTGAAATCTTAGTGAGATAACAAGCATAGGTTGACCTCATGTTCTCAGGTATATTCCAAGCTAAGACTCTGTTACACAATCTATTTTATGATGCAATATTTTTTCAGTGAGTCTGCCGTGCACTTGGAACCATGCCAAAATGACAGCTCAGTTAACAAAAGTGTCCCCAGCTTTTGTAAGCACTTCTGAGATAGTTTTATCCCACTTCTTGAAAATTGCAAAGGTTGTCAAAATCCTAAGGAGATAAAACTTTACCACAAAATACTTTTGAGCATCAAAGCATTGGCTGGTTGTTGCAGCACCAAACCAGCCACTTATTGGAATTGCACTTATTGCAGGTGATTCATTTCCCTGCAGGAAATCTGTGGGGAGAGAAAGATGATAACAGGATCCATGAAAATATAATATAGACCAAAAGTCACTGAAAATAGCTTGTGGGAAATACTGAAAAGAGCGATCTGTCCTAAGTCTGTGGGGGGGTGATGCTTATATGTTCCAAGGAGATGATCTAGGGCAATAATATTCATTACCCTAAAACTGCTCCTGAAAGTAGTCTTTTTCACAGAGGAAATGTGAAATAACACTTAGGAAGGAATGAAGTACCATCTTTTTTCAATTCCATCCCAGGTAGATTATTCGCTACAATATTTGCCAAGTGTATGGCAGAAATGGGAAGAATTGATCTTTTTTTCTGAGTTCAAGGAGATCTCGCTGCTGACATCAAGTCTTGGAAGAGAACAATTTATCCTTAGCCATTATATGATTCCTACAGCATTCCTAGGTTTGAACAAAGCATACTCTCCACCATCTTAACAAATAACAATACTGAGTTTCCGAAAGTCTTTTAAGAAAGAATTAAAAAATGACTGATAAAACAGAATAATCTACAGATGTTTTTCAGAAAATATTATTCTGCAGCAGAAAATAGATTTTAAACATTGGTTTGACTGAGATTTATTGTTACATCTATGGAGGTATTTAGACAGCTCAACTACCTACCTTTGCAAATTAGAACTCTAGTTTTAAAAGCTATTAACAGGAAAGCAAACAGAAAGAATAATAATAATAATAATAATAATAATAATAATAATAATAATAATAATAATAATAATACCTAAGCATATTTTCATCAAAACACTCAAAAATTTCAGTGGATTATTTGGAAAATGGGTCATTTTCAACAGAAAATGCTTGAAAATAAATGTTCCCTTCTTTCTTTGAAAATTTTGAATGCTGTGAATTTTGAAGATTTCTTATGGTCAATTCATTAAAAATTATTGCCCAGTTTCAATTCTGTATAACTTCCCAGAGCTATTGAGGGAGACACTGATAAGGAAAACAAAGGTCATAATGATCAATATAATGGTGTCAAAATGTCCTACAATGAATCTAATGTACAAAAATTTATTTTTCTTGACTTTCACTTGGCACTTCAGTAGAGGTGATGTTATTTTAGGAACATTCTGATAAGGAACACAAGGTTAATGACTCTTGGGTATCTGCAGGGATCACTGAACTTTAAAGGCAGGAGGCCACCTAGTAGATACACAATACATGCCAGTATAATTCTATTGCCTCTAGTAAAATATACTGAAAAAACATCACAAAAGCTGTGAGCAGCTGAAGGAACATATTTGGCAAGACCAAGACAATTGACAACGTGTTTGGTCTGCCCCATTTCCAAATTTTTTAGACATTTCTCATTATATGGGTTTACACAACTTCAGGTAAGTTTATTTAAAGTTCTAAGGACATTTTTCCACTGGATAACACTCTAGAGAGACTTTGCGTGTTGTTCATCACATGAACACAATTGTTAAGGAGCATAGCTGGATATGGATATGGATATTACTAAATTAATTTCTGAGTTAATTCTTTCATATTTAATAGATTAATATACCATTGAAGTTAGCAGCAGTGATGGCAATGACATTCTTGTACATTCCTCTAAAGATGTGGAGTATCTCAGATAAGTGTTGCAGAAATAACTCATTTTTCAGTTCCCTGGCAGTTCCAGATAATGATTTCAGATCAATTCAAATTAATGGCAGCTCTTGGACTATTTTCAATGTTTAACATGCACACATATTGTTTTACCAGACAGAGAGATGCACAAACTTGATGTTTTCAGATGTCTTCTCCAAGTCTAGGAAGCTACTACATATATGTCCTGTTGTCTTTAACAGTTCAAACAAGTGATGATCCTCATCACTCCACAAAAATAAAGAAATTGTTAATAAAGCCTGACCTCAGTTAATTTGTTTCTATAAAAAGAATAGCAAAAACTTTTTAAAAAGAACTAATAATTTCCCCCACCCCCAAGTCCCCAAAGTATCAGGCTCCACCCCAATATCCCTTTGCAAAACAATGTGATAAACTAGGCATACCAAAAGTTTATGTGAAAAGACTAATTTCAGAGAAAGATTCTTCAATAAACATGGAAATTACATTATTTCTCAAGTGTTGATTTGGATTTACACATACTTTGCATCTATAATGAATATACACACAACAGAATGACTGGAGTCCAAAAATGTCTTTACACCATCACTGTATTTTCCTGAATCTGATACTAGCAGCATGGTGAAGCACTCTCTCATAAATGTTAAAAATGAGATGGCTTGCATCTGATAAGTGTTAGAAAAAGGGTTAGCTTTCTTGGGGTGGTTGTATCAAATTGGGATTAACATTTTCCACTTAGCCCCTTCTGCTTCTGGAGAGGCTGACATGATTTAGTGACTATGAAAGCAACACCTTTGTCATTTTCATTGTACTTCATTTCACCTTCTCATTTGTGTCTTTTTAAAATAAGATGTCTAACTGAATACAGTAATCAATGTGCCATCGATTTATATAACGCAATTGTAATCTTCTCTTTTCTATTCTCTATTCCCTTCTTAGCACAATTTAACATCTTATTTGCTTTTCTAATCACCACTGAACAAGTCTCTTCATTGAGTTGTCTGCAGTAATGCCTGGATCTTTTTTTTTTTCCTGAGAGGTTACAACTAATTCAGGAGACATCATTATGTATAAATACTTTAGACCGTTTCAACTAACATGTTTTTAGGGGGGGTCTTATCTGTGTTAAGGCTTGCCTGCTACTCAGTTGTTCAACCAGATTTTTTTGAAGAATTCAACTAAAGCTCTTCATAGTTCCTTAATTTAAATGATGCAAATGAATTTACAATTTCAGCTGCTTTATCACATTTAATCTTTATTCTGTTTTCAAATTCAACATACAGAGTGAGCAGTACTTTTGCCAAAACTGTTTTATGTAGTTAACTCTGTATTCTTCATGCTGGAAACAAGAATTTTGTTGCTGTTCTGTTAGTCTATGATTATATAGCTGCAATACCAACAATGACTAAATAGGATAAACACCCAAGAAACACCTGAAAAACACCTACTGGAAAACTATAAATCTGGGGTACATAACAGTCTAGCTATAGCTACATGCCTCAGCATTGATTTATCCTCCTAAACCAATCCTAATCACAGGACACTTCCCTCCTATATTCTGCCTGTATTTTTGTATCATCAAATTTTTAATAGTTCAGTAATTTACTGACTTCTGCTTTACTATCAAGATTTTTGCTGATTTCCATATGAATTAATTTACAATTAAGTCACCCATGTGAAAACTACAATTTAGTCACTAAAATTTTAGTGACGGTACAGAATATATTGAAATTTGTTTTTATATTTCTGGCAAGCAATGTTTTGCCTCATTATTTTCTTGCAGAGAACTGGGCATCACTGGAGAATTTTAAATACTTGTAATATTTACAAAATTATGTTCTATGATATCTCTTCTTAAAAGAAAAAAAATTAAAATAATACTGCATGAGAGGGTTCTGATATTTTCCATTTTCACTGCCATTTTTCTGTATTTGTCTAGAGGATATAGAGATAAGAGTCTTATGCCTCTTTGTTGCAATCACATTACAATTAGTAGACAATAAACACAGGAGATACATCTCCTATTACACCACTTGTAGGTTGCATTATATTTCTCTTTTTCAGTGTGTTAACTATTACTGCAAGACAGCTCACTGTTAAATGATTTCCAGGAAAACATAACTACCTGCTAATATGTGTAGCAATAGTTTCAATTGTTTTAATTTTCTGTTTCTTTGTAATTTAGAGACTGATGTAGTTATATCTACACATGTAACTATATTACGTTGCTGGATTTCCTAGAATTTCCCTCATTAAGTTTTATTTTTTTAAAATAAATCTCTCCATTCAGCCTTTGTGTAATAGCTAAGGGTAAAGAATCTTCAGCCTTCTCAAAAGACGAATTTTCTCCTATAAACAGCATGCCATTACAACTCAACTGATTGCAAAGAATTTGGATTGCAGTGTGATTCAAGTCTTTCATTGAACTGATATTATCCACTCAACCTCAGCAATACCTTAGAGAAATACAAAGCAGAGTAACTGTCTTTTATATTGTACTCTCTCAGTGCAAGAATAATAGAGATGCCATGAACATTGCAGAGGTGTCACATTAGCTGCTGAACTAAATAGTGTGAAGGAAAGGGAACTCATTGTTAATTTTTTTACAAGGATGGAATAGATGAACATTGCTTACAAATGAGCTTTTTTTAGTTTTAAACACATTTCATGAAGTAAATAGTATATTTCCCTAATTTTCATGTCTTTTGGTATGCTTCCAAAAACTTGGAAGTGAATTAGTGTGCAATTTGCATCCAAATCTCAGCCAAGGGGATGTGGTTTATTATAATACATGGCCCTCCTAATTATTGAACAGCCCGAGAAAACTAGGCACAGTGTGCATCTGTTATTGCTTGACCACACTGCCAAACATAATTTGGCAAGCACAGAAATGTACATTGAGCAGACCTACAGTCTAATTTGCATTAGTTTGTAGTAATTATATGAAAGCTATAACTGAACCAAGCTTGTCCTCTTTTTAGAGCACATCATTCTTTTTGAAAAGAAATCTCAACCAAAAATCCAAAACAATTAAATAGCACACACATGCACAACCCTGAGAAACTCCTTGTTTGCACAGTAGACTTTCACAGTATTATTTAATGATTATCCAAATGTTATTTCTGTGTATTCTGTAAAATATCAAACAAGGATTTTTTTTCCCTGCAGTTTGCATAGGCTTTTCTGTGTTTTCTTTCATCCCCATTCAGAAATTTTTTACCTCTTCTGCTGAATTCTAAAACCCTATATGGCTTAACACCATGTAACTGATGATTAAAGTTACTGGTGTTTTTAAATTTAATTGCTAAGGAAGAACAGGAGGAAAGTCCTGCCTTTCATAATTTGCCTTTGGCCCTTTCCATAGTCATTTAATTCAAACTCTATTCTGACTAAAAGAAAGTCTTAGTATAAGCCACCTCATGCCTCAGTAGTGCTGGAAAGTAGTTCACCTAAGCTCAGGGAGGCTGGGATGCTATGGTAAAAATACATGCAGGTTTTGGCCTACAGAACTTTCAAGGAAAAAATCTTGTTTCCTCTCTTATTTTTCTAGTTAGATTATATATTTAGATAGACAGACATCATGGCTCTGTAATAAAGTTGATTGGAATCCTAAACTAAATCAGTAGATGAGGAAATAAAGCAGAATCTCATCTGCAGAAAGTATTATTGTGTAATATTTTCCAGAAATGCAGAGGCATAAAAAGATGAGAGAGTCAAATTCAATCCCCATTGAAATCAATGACAAAAGGTAATCATTCCAACAGCCACAGGATCAAGCATAGAGGAAAGGGAGTTCTTTTTCTCCCCTTCTTTAAGTAAACACTGGCATTTTCAGCTTCTCTGCAGGGGCTGGGAAGCAGAGCCACAGTCTTTTTTGTTGGTAAACAGCTTGACATTTTGTAGTATTGGACTAGTCAAAGGGCTTTCAATCTAGAGTTTGAGTATTTAGAAATAACTGTATATTCACTATGTATTTGGGTATTCTCAGATAGCTTAGGGTGATTATTAGCCAGCACACCCAGTCAGAAACATTTACTGTGAAATGACCATACGGAGACTATGTAAATGAGTTTCCAAGAGTGAAAATGCAATGAAGTATAAAAATGAATAAAACCTGCTGAATATTGCTGAATGAGTGAACACTACCTCTACAGTCTGATTAGCTGATCAAACCTATTTTCATAAACAAAACCAAACTTGCAATAAGTTAGAGGGGAAAGAAATCCCAATGAAGCATTTACGAATGGCATTTCACAGTTGACCAAAAAACACTCAATTTCCTTTCCCATAGTATGTGGAAAATAAAGCTATGCTTGCTTACACGATACCCCCTGCAAAACTGCTTTATTTTCTATTTTAGTTGTTTAGTGTATTTCTACGATAAGATAATAGTTGCATAAGAAAACAGCTTTTTATTGAACCAGTCTCTTTCCACATATATATCCTCTCTCTTCAGTGACTGGAATAAAGCAATGGAGCAAAGAAGCTGGGGAACAGTGTTGTCAAGTAAAATCACACTGGTTTACGTTTTTTAGCACCAAAACCTGCTTCATTTAGTTTGTTGTTATTTGTGTTTGGGGTTTTTGTTTGTTTGTTTTGTTTTGTTTGTTTTGTTTTGTTTTGTTTTGTTTTGTTTTGTTTTGTTTTGTTTTGTTTTGTTTTGTTTTTTTTTTTTTTTTTGTTTTGTTTTTGTTTTTTGGTTTTTTTTGTGGGTCTTTAATTTTTTGTTGTTGTTTTCTTTTGTTTAGCAATAACTAACTAAAACCCAGTTGCTGATTACTAACTACTGCTGATGAAATACAAAAGGTAGATTTGGGTAACAGTGCAGAGTTGTTTTCTCTTTGTTTTGTGTTTTGGGGCTTCACGGATCTGAGAATACTATTCATCTTTGCACAGGCAGGTCCCGGAATAAAATATCTGTTCTCACAGATCCCTTCTGTTAGAATAATACTTTCACATAAATATTAGTTTGTGTATAGTTTGGGCATCTCACCAGAAGGAGTTTTAACACTTTGCATAGTCATTCTTTAATACACATAATGCAAAGTTTTCTGTGCTGCAGGTTCCTTATGAAAAGGGATTTGACATGTCTGGTTTTAAGATTCCTTTTTTGTCTAAAAATCATTCTCATGAGCATCACCAAATGAAAATCACTTTCTTTTCAGAGTGTATTATTATGTAATTAATAATTTCAAAATGAGATTATTTTTCTCCCTTTGTCTTAATTGCTTTTCCGAATTATTTTTTTTTTACTCAGCCACATTCATCCAACTTCTGACATGACCATAAATATGTAATCTTTCAGAGTGTACATTAGGTTTCCCCTCTGAACTACGAGAATAGCCACTGAACTGCATTCCATTCTTACATTGTAGTTAAACATCTTAAGGCATTGTGTTAAAACCATAGTTTTGGAGATACACAAACCACTTTCTGTTAGTGCAGGTCTGTACAGAAGATCTGTGTCCTACAGTATCGGTATAGGCATTGCCTTTTAAGAAACTGATGGGCTTGTAATGGTGCATGAATTGTGTCTGTGAATCTCTTGGAAACAGATGTCATGCAAACTTCATGCAAAGTGACTTCCTAGGAAGTAACTTTCAGCTGATTTTCAACTTATGCAAGTTACTGCAGCATAGTTTGATCTCCAGTCATTTCCAGCTGCACAATTAGAACTGGTGTCACTACTTAGAGCCTTTTGAATGAACTGGTGGGCTTAAAGCCATATAGAAGACAAATTGAAGCCTCCCAAGGAGGGCTAAGCCTAGACTTAGTTAAGGAACTCATCTTTAAAAGGAAGGGTTTGGCATGAGTGAAGGTTTTCTGTCTGTGGAGCTGTTTAAGCCTCCTAACAGCTCACTGCAATAAGAGAGTGGCATAGAGAGTGGTAAGAAAGACAAGGAGGAGGGGCTTACATTTCATTTTTTTCCCAGGATAACTCCTCTTTTCTTTCATTCCTTCCTCTTCAAATAATTTCTTACTGGATTCCCAAGCAAAAGAAAATTTTCTCCTTAAAAAAATCTCTGAGGAATAGAGCTTGTAGTCAGTAGACAAACTTGCTTTAATTTTTTTCTTCACTGAAGGTTTCCACTGACAAATGCATATAACTGCTTGTTCTTATCTTAGTGTCTGTATTTAACTTGTCCTGTTTACAGGCTCAGCTTCAATCCTCTTAGTTACCTGAGAATAAATCTTGCCTTGATTTTTTAATGCCATCTTTTTTCATCCATGCCATGTACAGTCTTTTTCCCCTCAGCCATAAAGATTCCCTGCATCAATGAGGCTTTCAGTATACCTGCTTATCCCAGTCTTCTTCAGAATATGTTTAGCAGCACTGACTCTACTGAGCTGTGAAAGGAGGGGCAGGGTGAATTTACCAGTCTGAAGCAAGATAAATGGAATAAAAAATATGGTACAGAGAGACTTGGCTGGGTAGAATATAAGTAAACAGATTGTGGTCTCTGGAAGTAAAAAGAATGCAGTTAACATTATTTTTGCTACAATACTGTGGAAAAGACTGATTATGTCAAGGGGCATAAAATGTAAATAACCACTTTTGGAATTCCCACTTGAAGAATATTTTCACTCCTGTAGGATTTCATCCTGTTCCTTGTGTGTGTTTATAGGTCCTACAGATTCTAATAAAAACTTTACAGAAATTCCTAGGTTATCCTGACTGTTCGAACAACATAAAACTCAAGCACAAAATTGTATCTAATATCTTTTTCCCTGAGCCACACAGGGAAGGCACCACTCAGGAACCAGCTATCTAAACCATCCAAACCCTACTGGCAAGGAAGTGCCATGCCAAGTTACACATTTAATATGAGTTATCAGAGAAGGGAAGTTCCCACATTTTATCTCAGGCAACAAATTTTGTATCAGCTTTGGATTAGTCAAGGAGGTCTTTCAGGGGAAAAAAAAATCCATTTCCGTTTCAGATAATATGGGCAGTGTACCGTGTACATTGCTGACTTAATTTGTTCCAGGAGTAAATACCCTCAGTGTCAGAAAAACAATATAAAACTAAAATCTTTATTTCTTGGTCTATCTTTAGCTTTTAATGACTTGCTCTTTTTTTTTTTTTTACTAGATGAAAGATATGTTTCATACCTGGTAATTACACATCCAAATCAGTTGTCCTTTATGAACTAAGCAGTTCCTAAATCTAGTACTTGAGAACAGTTTTCCATTTTAATGGCACCAATTGTCTGGTAAAAAATATCAACATGAAAAACTATTTTGTCAATGTTAATTTTTTGTCATATAAATGTTCAATAACCAGACTAGAAATTTAAAATATTCACCCTTCTCACTCTAAGATAACTTATGAATGTTTTCCACAATGACTATTTGGTCTTGATATAGCGTACAAAGGAAATAGTCATTAAGTGCAAAAAAAAAAAATTGTCTGTAATTAATATAAACAATACATTGTAATTTGTACCAAGATAATTTATTTCTTAATATATTTATTTTTAATATCATGTATAAATTTAGACACTGAGCCTATTTAATTTGGTTCTCCCTTTTTCAGAAAGATTTAAAATAAAAACTATTACTTTTCACAGACATTGAAGGAAATACAAAACTAAAATGCAAGGTGCCTTCAGATTTTGTGAGTATAGAACTCACTCTAGTGTGATGGAGAGAATATTCCAACCTGAGCAGCCAGTACTTAGTACAACGGAAATAATACTGAAATAAAATGGAAATAATTAGTACTTGGAAATAATATATTTTCATGTTAATATCATGTGATTTCCCCTTACATTTTGTCAATATAGTGGCACATGTAGGCCTGAGGTTTACCTTGACTAGCAACATGAAAGTGAAATTTGTTTTGTTTTCAGTAATTTATAAAAGTTTACATTGCTTGATATAAAATACATCATTTCTCAGCAGCGAAAGACGTAGCCTGAATCTTCAGACAGTGTGAAACAATAGCTCTAAGGAAAATGTAAATTCACTTCTGTGGTGTTATAATTCTGACACTGAATTCTGAAAGGTAACATTTTAAATGTTTTAACAAAATTTGGTAGCAACGAATTTCTTCAGTCTTCACTAACTGATTTCCTGTTTACTTTTCCCACAACAAAATTATCCATGAGAACACTTACAGCCTGAAATACACTTGTCAAAGGGCTTCTTATGCTGTCTGCACTATAGTGTGCAATTTATTATAATTAATTGCCATCAATGGAGGACTTCACAGTGACTACTAAACCTGTGTGTGTTTGACACAGAGCAACCCCACCTCTGTGCACAGAAGTCTACTGTGCTAGAATAGATACAGCCTTGAATCTCTGGGTACTCTCACAGAGTAAATTTTGAAGTTTGTAATTTGTTCCAGTTAGCTTATAATTTTCTTAAGTATGACAAAAAAAAAAAAACCTAAATCATGATTTACAATGCAAAGCTAACACAGCAGGAATTGTATCTTCATACATAATTAATAACCAATGTACACTGTCTTCATATGGCACAGAGTACAATACTTAAAACAAACATAATGTTGGATTTTGAAGAATAGTAAAACATTTTGACCTACTAATCTATTTATTGTGGTGGGTGGTCATGCTTATAAACTCACAGATTGTCATTTACAGAAAACAGAATGGAAGGTTCACTGACGCACACATACCCTCACACCCCAAAAAGTTAAACTGATTTTTGTTTTCAATGTGAATAAAAGAAAATATTTCATTTACTTACTTAGATCAACCGATGTGTATCTTTCTTTCTTAATTTTTTTTGTCTACACCTATGCCCTCCGCTATAAATTTGGTCACCCTGATAGTGTTTTTTTGAGTTATAATGCCACACTAGATACTATATGTGAAATGTGATTAATGACTTACTAATTTGAGATCACTGTCTATTTGTACTTCAGTGAGTCATTAGAGAATTGCAACTCAGGAGGATGAAATTTCTGAATTTTTTGCCCAAAAAGAAACAGATTTTCTAGTGAAATCCAAACAGAAACATTAGTATCAGAATTTAATATCAATATTGTGATATCTAGATTGAGATCATAGCTAGAAGGCAGAAAGAGAGAGACTGCTTTCCACACATATAATTTCCTGTACAAGTCTATACTATCTCACATTTTTTTGAAGGCTTATTTAATTCATGTTGGCATTCACCAACATTTGATAAACATGTCACTCCTCACCAGGTGTTCTAACTGAAAACAGAGATGGACGAAATATATTCTACAGTCTGCTTGTAATAGAGGTCCACTACTTTAGTGAAAATGTAAAAAAATGTTGTGTTTGTAAAAATATTTGCAAAGTAATCAATGAAAATAAATAAGATGAAAGGGCACCTACATTAATTTACATGATTTTGTGAAAATTTCTTTTCCATAAAGAGATTAACTTTTGTTTACTGGAAGCTGCTTCTGCATGTTAGGTAATTTTTTCTCTTCTGTGTTTTTTTCTTGAGGGCAGTTTGATGATCAGTACACGTCATAGGATAAATATTGTGTCTGTGTCTGTCTAGGAGAAATCAAACAAGAATTCTAACAATATTCTAAATACTATTCTCAAAGATATAATCTGCAGAGAGCATCTACTTTATCTGACAAACATGATTTCAATTCAGGAAATAGCTCACAATCACTCTGGTGCATCTGACATCAGTGGTATCCACACAGCCATTCTGTGCAAACTCCCTGCTTTAAAGGTCTTCCCATCACTGTTATTGGTCTCACAGATGATGAAGTATGACACTCCATAAACAATGAGCTGGGCCTTTTGTAGGCTGCTTTGCTTTTTTTGGCTTCAAACTGCCACTGAATGTCAAATCAATTTGGCTTTCATTAGAACAGCTTTATATGTGCAAATGTATTTGTGTCTGGTAGCTACTTTTTTTCTATTTTTGCTTTCCTTTCCCTTTGCTTTTTTTCTCCTTTCCCTTGAATGATGTAATTTTTCTTTAATCAAAGCCAACACCTGTTTCTCTAAAATAGGACCCTCTGTGTAAAGCTCTTTATCACAATCTGGGTACACTCTAGATGGGTTCATTATGAATCAAGTTGTCTTGGAACAAAGAGGAAGTGCTCTGCTACAGTGACATTGTACATCATAGAGCCTGGATAAAGTCAAGAGCTGATGTAACCTTGACTTTTGACATGCCAACAGACTGCTGTCTAGATAATGCAAGGTGTGTAAGCTACTGTCTTTGATAAGTAATAAAACAAATAATAAATCTGATGCTTTGTTCAAGAACAGCTCAACTGTTACACAATGCTGTATTGGGTTTGATGGGGTAATGGTTTTCCTTAACCGATTTAAAAAGAACACAAAATTGCATTTTTGAGGATTTCTGGTTTTGTAAACCACAAGCCTGCTTAGACAAGCTAAATGAAGAATGCCATACCATGCGAGGAATAGAACAAAACAGGGGTTACAGAACTCCCAGTTATCGGTCAGTGAAGATCTGCTCCAACAGAGTACATTACAAGTAGTCTGAAATGGCTGAAGTTTAGGAATGGGAAATTAGAAGGGGAAAGGCTATGTATGTCTTGAAAGGCTACCATCAACTCTGTGTTGTGACACATTTGAAAGAAACATAGGCTCACTTTTCATGCACCTAAAATCTGCTGCCCCTATGAGACTTGCCTCATGGAAATAACTATTGAAGTGTACTGTGCCTAGAATGGTTTAGGTGAATTGTGGTGAAAAGGAGCATAAAATTCATTTTCCTCCTCCAGAAATATCTTGTTTTCTAATTTTCATCACAAAATCATTCTCCTTCTTGTCCATCCATCTTATACAAGCTGAAAGTCAGGATGTATTTCTATTCATTTCATAGATTCATAAAATCACTAAGGCTGGAAAAGACTTGTAAGATCAGGGATCATAATTAACCCAGCACTACTGTGTTCACCACTAAACCACATTCCTATGTGCCAAATCCATGTGTTTTTCTGAACACTTCCAGGGATGGAACACTTTCAGGAGAAATAAATGTTTTGAAATAACTACCTAACTATAACCAGGTCAGATGCATGTTCTATCCCAAGTAACAAGGCACTTGTAAGTAGCCAAGCTACGTGCTGTGTCCTTTTGCTAGTGTTGATCCATTTGCAAAGAATCAGAAATATGTTTTACTTCTTTAAATGGAAAGACATACATTTTAGAAGCTGAAGAACTACAGATAGACAGTAGGAGTGAGACAGAAAAGAAATGGTGACAACTTTATCCCTACTCCATCTAAACATGAACGTTTGACACTTATGAAGGAAGAATCTTTCTCTGGACATTGCAGAATAGAAATAAGATGAGAGAATCAGCCTTTGCTCGCCACTTCCAATAATGGGCTAAAATGTCTTCAGAGGACCTCAGGCTGTCCAATAAGGGTCCTTGCTCAGTTTGTGAGTGGATGAACTCGCTCCTGTGTGATGGGATCCTGTGTCAGACACTCACAAGGAAAATGCCTATTTTCAGAGCTGAAGAAAAGGTTTGCTTGGCTCAAATACTCAGTGATTTCAAATCCAGTGCTAACTCTAACTGAAATATATTGGTAATCTGCCATCTGTGGTTTTCTTGAGCAGAAATTTTGACTGAAGTCCAGGTCTTAGTAGATGTGAGGCCGTGTTACCAAATCCATCCTCCTACTCGACATCATCCTTCATACTGTCTTACTGTGTCACTGCCTTTGGATTAAGGACCACAGCAAAGTATGGAAAATGCAGATACTTCAGTTGCCAAGTCATTTCTTGGTCTCTCTGTTGAATCTATCTATAGTGAATGTTTCATTGCTGACATCTATTCTAGCTTCAGTATTGTCAAAGCATTTTTTCATGTGTAATAAATTTGCATAAACACTTCACCCCAAATATAATGAAACATAGGATAAGAAAGACCTAAATTATATTTTAAAAAATACTAAAAGACTTCTTGATTGATTTGCAGAGGCATAGCAAAATTCCTTCATATAGTGGCCTCATGAATGAGATGATAATATGCAAGTAAGGCATAATGATTGGCATATTAAATGCAAGATCTTTGTCACCATCTGTTTCCTGATTGTGTCAGCAAGTTGGATTTTTTTTCATGGAAGTGTGAGAATACACCATGGCCTCGAAGTATCAAAATGTCAATTATACATCACATTTTAAAGTTGGAAGCCCAAATCACAATTGTCCCTGAATTCTGCTTGAAACACTGACAAATTATTACCTATTCGTCACATTTAGCCTTACTGTACAGTAGCACAGTTATTGTGCTGGAAAATAAAACAGAGCAGAAACACTATCAAGGCCAGGTTTACAATTTTGTGATGAATACTTAAAAAAATTGATACAGAAGGAGACAGGGAGAGAACTAAGAATTCAAAACAAATTGAAGCGTTGCAGAACAGCCCTATCAAATACGTGTAATTTCAAGCTCAAGTACTTTGAAAACAGTTTTGCATTTCTGGTATTTTTCATTACAAATAATGCTCATTCACAAGAAAGACAGTATTCCTTTTTCTATATTTTCACTTGCACTGACAGAAGAAAATTGTATCCTGGTTAGTGCAATGAATCAGTACAAAGTGCAGAAGGAGAAAACCAATATGAAACCTAACCAAAATGAAGGAACCTTTCCACTAATACCACAGGTCCTGCATTACACCCTCAGTGGCTTTATATTGGAGTTGGTGGGAGATGTTTTAATGTTCCACATAGGGTGACATATACTGGCACCATCAGCTACCAGAACAAGCAACCAAGAGGAGAAGGCACACAAAAAGGCTGCTGATTGTGGTTCTGAAATATGAATGCAATACTCTTCCAAAACTGAAAAGTCCACTCAAGGCATTATTTCTGCTAGGAGGAGGAAACAGAAGAAATACATATTTTATAAAGTGATTCTTCATTCACTGAGGACCATGGTAAGACCACCAAAAAATGCAATGACCTTTTGATTTGCTCCTAGACCAATTACTATACCTGTGGAAAGGAGATATCTAGATTTTTGTAAAATGGGATAAAAAGCATAATCATGCCCAATAATCAAACATGAACTAATTTGGAAGAAGACTATGAAGAGGTTAAATGAAAAAAGTGACCATCCAAACTTGTACTTTATTGGACTTTTCATGAAGCATAATTTTGTCAATCTAATAATTTCTGATTATAGTAGTATTTATACATGATAAGGTACACAATCCACTACATAAACAGACTGCTTATATGATATTTGCAGATGAATAATAATTTTTTTCTGTAATAAGATAGCAATTTATAAGATGCAAAATTTATTCCAAATGAGACTGATTCCAAAATCACGAGATTGTAAGTAGCATGATTTATATTACATGTTTGGGGTCAATCTCTGTACCTGTGAAACAGGGTTGCTAATACTTAATAAATATAAAGTACATTGGTTCTAATTAATAATTAATTTTTAGTATGGCTTTGTATTTTAAGCATGTGTGTACATACGTGTTAGATCAAAATGTTTGGGGAAATTCAGTCTGGGACTTCTGATTTAAGCAGTTGTCCATGAGCAGTTGTGTATAGATATGTCTTCATTACTAAAAAAATTATTTTTCCTTCTTCAAAAGGTTATGTAAATGACCTGTAAAGCAGAGATTTGTATATTTCTGGTGGCACAGTGTGCTCTGCCAGATAGTTAGCAGTCTTTCCATTCATCAGCAAATGGTGAATCATAAGCTGTTAGAAAGCAGAAAAGAATAAGAAAATCACAGTTGAAATTTTGCAGCTGTAGTTTGATAGATAAAGTTTGTAGCCTGAACATACATGGAGATACAAAACAACAATGAGAGAAAAAAAAAAGAATATGTGAGAAAAAAATCTCTTCTAAGAACTTTCATGTGCATCTGTTGCCAAGGTAATGACTGTATGCATGTCTTCTATCAGGTACCTTTTGGGGGCTGACTCCCAGCTTGTGCACCTCCACCAAGATGTCAACTGAACACAGGCAGTAGAAACACACTGCGTAAAATATTAGTGTATTACATAGAGATATGGTTTCCTATGTGTGCATACTACTGGTATCACTGTCTTCTCTGAAAGTGAGGTCTGGATATGTATGTGGTAAATAAATATTTTTGAACTTGATGAACTGAGGACATCAGTCCATCTCTCAGATTCTTACAGCAGGGACTGAAGGAAAATGTCTTAATGTCTCTTTAACATTTTCTTTTTCCTTTCTGTAAGTGCATCATACAATTCCTTACTTCACCCTCTACTACGTCCATTGTGAAAACACTCTTGTTTACTAACAGAGAAATCGCTGTATTTTTTTTTCTTGCTGCCATTTTTTTTCCTTCTTGACTGCTCTGTTAGGCATCCAAATGAAACAAAGAATTCTCACTTTTTAATTAAAATATTGCTGTTTAGGACACGATCATGAAACAAGTGAGTTTAAGGGAACTTTTGTCACCAATATCCATGGTTTTTTTGTTCCTCACATCAGGAATATGTCATAGAAAATAATATAGTTTCTTTCATATATTCACCTGGACTTTCAAAAGAATGCTTTGAGGCTTTCTTTCATACTATGCTTAATAATCTTAGTGGTTTCAGATTTTTTTTTTTAGAATTTTCATATTTTTTATAAAATTATTATGTATATTATATCTTTTTCTGTATTTCTTTTTGAATTCTGTATAAAATACATTTTAAAGTTAATTATATGTATGTTATTATAGAAGCATAGAATGGCCTGGGTTTAAAGGGAACACCAGCTCTCCTTCTGTGGACAGGGCTACCTTTCATGAAACTCAGAACTCCTTCAAGCCTTACCAGGAGCACTTCCAGGGATGGGGCATCCACAGCTTCTCTGGGTAACCTGTTCCAGTGACTCACCACACTTACAGTAAAGAATTTCTTCCTAATATCTAATCTGAACCTACTGTCTTTCAGTTTGAAGCCATTCACCCTTGTCCTATCACTACATGCCCTTATAAAAAGTCCCTCTCCATCTTTCTTGCAGCTTCTCTTCAGCTACAGAAAGGCTGCAATTAGGTCGCCCCAAAGCCTTCTCTTCTGCAGGCTGAATACACCTGATTGTCTGGCCTTTCCTTGTAGGAGAGGTGCTCCAGCCCTCTGATCATCTTCCTGGCCCTCCTCTGGAGTCACTCCAGCAGCTCCATGTCCTTCCTGTGCTGGCACCCAGAGCTGATGCAGCCCTGCAGTGGGCTCTCAGCAGAGCAGAGCAGAGGGGCAGAATCCCCTCCCTGGCCCTGCTGCCCACACTGCTCTGGCTGCAGCCCAGGACACGTTTGGCTCTCTGGGCTGGCAGTGCCCATGGCTGGCTCATGTGCAGCCTCTCAGGCAGCAGCACCCCCAGGTCCTTCTGGGCAGGGCTGCTCTGGGGCTGTTCATCCCCAGCCTGTGCTGGTACTGGGGCTTGTCCCAAACCAGGTTCACAACCAGCACTTGGTCTTGTTAAACCTCATGAGATTCCCATGGGCCCACTCCTCAAGTTTGTCCAGGTCCCTCTGGATGGATCCTATCTTTCAGGTGTGTCAACCACACCACTCAGCTTAGTTTCATCTGCAAACATGCTGAGATTGCCTTTGATGGCTTTGTCTGTGTCATTAAAGAAAAAATGAAATAACAGTGGTCCATAACAGACCCCTGAGGGACACCACTTGTCACTGATGGACATCGATACACTGAGCCATTGACCACTACCCTCTGGATGTGACCATCCAACCAATTCCTTATCCATCTAACAGTCCACACAATAAAACCATGTCTCTCCAGTTTAGTGAGAAGGATGCTGTGGGGGACTGTGTCCAAGGCTTTTCAGAAGTCCAAAATAGATGTATGATAAAATACAAAAGAAACAGAATAGAAACAGATTTTCAAACAGAAAACAAATCAACCTTCTTAATATTTTGATTGAAAATTAATAATCTTCACTAATTTTTCCTTTAGAAAAAGCTAAAACTAGATATTGAACAGTTCCAGAATCACAAATGCAAGGTTCAGTCTTGCAAGTGCTTGTTTGTGCACAGCCTTACTCAGAAGGATAGTCCTGAGTTCAAAGTGAAGTCTGTTCAATTATCAGTCTGAGTCAGTACGCAGGTGTTTAAAGTGTTTAACCAGAATTTCAAAATACAAGCTATGTTTCTTCAGGCTGTAAGTCTGTAACCATGTGTCAGTTCTTATTGAGAAAAAAAAATCATAATATTTAGAGTTGATCGGTAGTACAAAAAGCTGTCTCTACTTTCATCATCCTAGAGTTAAAATGAGCTCGATCCAGAAATCTTCACAGTTCCTTTGTTATAATTTCTGCAGATACTGAGGCAATCTAGCTTCACTGGCATTAATGTTTGCTGAAACTAAAAATAAAATTCAGAGAAATAGAATGTGCTAACAGTTTTAATCTATTAGAATATTTGTCACTGGAACAATGCCTTGTCACTTAGTTAACCAACAGCAATTAGACATCATAATTCAATTCATTCACATGGAGTAAGAAAATGTCCAAGAGAATGATTTTGCAGCTTTGCAAAAATGTGTCAAAGTAAAATCAGAATTTCTAATTGGTCCTAATGCTGGATTTTTGGTTTAACTTCCATTGCTTTCAATCAGATTTAATATGTTCTCTCTCCCTGGAGTAAAGTCAGGATAACTTACTGGTTGAAAATTATTTACAATGGTAAGTAAGATAATTGGAATAACTAATTAAAGTAGTGTCATGATAAAAACAAGCATGTAAATATAAAATAAATTTAACCAGAGGTTTCAAAATCCAAATTAGAAATTAATTACAACTTTTTACCCTAACTATCTCATAATTGTGCAGAAACGGTTGAAATATTCAGATCAATATTGTGGTCTTTACAAGAAAATGATGCATCACAGCAGGAAATTTGTGTTATTCTGAAAATTGAGATCTCATAAAGAACACTCTACAGATCACTTTGAGGGAAGAGCAATGATGGAAGTACACCATCACCTACCAGGAAATACCATGCATGACACACAGAAACCATATACGTAGATTATGTTTCATTTAAAACAATAATAAAAGTTAAAGTAGGTAAGGAAATCTTTAGTCTTTTATTTAGATTGTGGGGTTTTTTGTAAAGAATAGTTACTTTTCAAGGACTAGCAAGAATTCTTAATGAAAATTTTACTAAAACTTCTGAGACCAGGTTAGGGTTAAGACTAGGTTTAGGTTAGGGAGAGGGAGAAAGCTGGTGACCTTAGAAAATACTGCCACAAGACACCTTTCCAACTCAGAATTTCCCCCGGGGCTTCAGTACATCCTGTGGCAGGATTTTCCTTCAAGACTTAGGATCAGTTAGGAGAACTATCCTCTTACCTCATGGGAGGATATCTCTGGCAGGTGAGATCTGTTCGAGAAGCCTCCACTGACCTTCCAGCTCTTTGAGGAAGAGCTGGAAGAAGCTGCAGGAGGGGTTTCTACCTCCCTGGCTGGCAGCTGCATTAGGTAGAGACTCTCACACTTGTCTCAGTCTCTCACATTTGGGTCAATCCAGGTCTGCTTTGAGCTACTCTACAGCCATGCCTGTGCCTGTGATTGTGGCTTGCTGATGTGGACTGTGACCCTGACTCGTGGGATGACTTCCAGACTTCTTGACAGGACTAAGCCCTTTTCTTGGTGGGGCTACAGCTTCTGCCTGCCGTGTTGTCATAATTTGCTTCCAAATTCTCTTTTCCCTAACTACCTTTATTGTTCCCTGAGAGACATGTGAGATCCATAGGAAGGGTGAAAAAATTGAGGAAGTAAAGTGGGGGCTTCTGTGAGAATTCTCCCAATTACATCTTTTTCACAAGGGGCTTTTGCATGTCCCACTACAGAAGTGTCCACCCACACTTAGGGTTAGGCTATAGGAAGAGCAAAAATATGAGATCCATGAAAACAGTGGGGTTGCAAAGAGCTGGACAATCCATAGCAGCACTGTGCTTATCTAGGAACCCTCTCCTACCTACTATTTCCACTGATGGCTTCAGCATGTCTATTAGCAGAAATCTCTGTCCACATTTAGCACAAGGGCTAGATTTATGGACAGAGTCAGATATATTTTTTTAGACAAGTGTTTCAAGGCTCAGCTGCACATTGAGTGGCTGCTTTCCACATTTCTCAAAATTGTCAGGATACATCCAGGGGAGGTTTTCAGTTTAAAGTAATAGAAATTGTTCATTGAAAGGCTTAAGTGATGTGAGAGTTTCCAAATTGAATTAAATATTGAATTTTCTGTATGAGTTAGAAAAATGCTCTTGAGGACCATTTTTATGATAATTATAATACATCTGTAATATTCTAGTATTTTTATAGTATTTATGACATTTATATATTTATAGCTTTTATGAAAAATTGAAGATTGCCATTTTGGCTTGGAAGAAAGTTCTTGTAGCAGTCATATGCTACTGTTCAGAATGCTTACCATTTACCCTTAAATATAGTTATGGGATTAAATCAACAGAATTGATTGAGAATTACATGAATATACTATGAATAAGGTATAAATTTGTCTTCTCAGAGGGGAAAAAAAAAGAGCAACTTACTGTGCATCCAAGAACATTGGAGTTCTTGGAGATGGGAAAATACATTTAATGTTCTCCAGTAATGATTAAAATATTTTCATGAGGAAGATACTGCTGAGATATATAGGGTTACATATAATACTAGTGTACAAATAGATTGATATCCATTACAGTATTGACACTATAATTTGATAAAACTGTTCAATAGCAATTTCAAGACTGAATGCATGTCTTCCATGCTCTTCTTTTTTTGCTGTGTTTATTTGTTTGGTTTAATTTGGTTTGTCTAGTTAGAATCTCTAGAATGACAGTGATATGAGGTCTAAACTGAATGTAGGCATTAGGCAAGAAACCTTGCAGGATATTTTAGCATTTCATTGTTTATTTTAATTTGAACTTAATTAATGTGAGATCTCAGGCGCTATAAAGACAATGAGTGCCATCTATAAATGCTAATATGAATCAATAAAGAGGAGGAGGTTACATGATTTATGTTGGAACTGAGCCACCATGTAATAACTGATGCTCGTTATGGCCTCAACAATGAATGGGAAATCAAAACATTAAATAGTGCAAGCAAGAAGACATCCTATTTTGCAGTGAGCTTAAGATACTCTACTTGTAATTCATTTTTATCCTATTAAAAGGTAGGTTAAATCTTTCATTTAAATAGACATCTTGCCTAAGAAAGGGGCTGCTGGAGTTTGCCCAATGTTTCCATGCCTTTGAGTTGTTGCCAGCTTTGCTTGAAAAATAACAAATGCAGTTGCCAAAAGATACATGCAATAATATTACTGTTAAAAGAGTACTGTAGGTAAAAGTTTTAGGTATGCACTGCTTTTCATATCTATAATAGAGTTTACTGTGTTTTTAATATTTTATTTTCATTACCTTATATTAGTAAAATACAACTTCAGAATTGTTTTGCATATCTCTCTTGAAGGATAAAAACAAATAGTTCTACTCTTGAGCATTGATTGGCACATTATGAAAACATTGAAAGAGTCTTTATGAGTAGGGCTGCATTGACACACTGAAAGCAGGTGTTTCTTCAGAGATTTTATTTATTCTCCTAATTTCTTCTAATTTTATTTATTCTCCTAATGTCAGCACACATTTTCAGACGAGAATTTCACTTTTCCTATAATTTTCTTAATAACTATATTTTAATTAATTTTGAAGATAAAAGATTTAAAGTCTTCTTTCTCCATACATATGTATGAAAAAAAAGACATGAAAGCTGAAAAAGAAGAAAAAAGACAACTGGTGGAACTTCGCTGAAAATGTTGTCTTAGGAAGTGTCCCTGTGTCAGATGAACCATTTCTCTTTTCTATTATTTGAGTGCATTAAAATGTGATGTCCAAGTCCTCTGCAGATTCTGGAGTGACTGCAATTTAAGCTGTTTTGCATTCCAGAAGGCATTGTCATGGAGATTTATGAGCATGAGATCGAAGTGGACAAGAATGACACCTATGGTAGAACTATAACTTTGTAGATGAGGGTATTTTACATCAGTGCCCAGCCTTCTTACTAAATTTGACCCTTTTGAGGAAGAAAAAAATAATGATCACAGGCAGTTTCAGAATAAAGGCAGGAGAGCTGTAGATTCCTAGAAGAGAAGATATGTAGGTCAGTTTTTTGTGTTCGTACCTACCAGTCTGTCCACTTCCTAAGGAAGTTCCCAGGGCGTCAGGTGGCTGCCATTTTAATAGTGCAGGAAAACTGAGGTTACAAGATTGTGCAAGCCACCAGAATGATTAACAGTGTATACCATTAAATTGAGACAGAAGTCATGGAAATTTACCTAGATCAATACCCAATTCTTAACAAGGGTCAAAGATATTAACAGGCTCCCCAGGGAAGTGGTCAGAGCACCAGCCTGATAGAGTTCAAGAAGCACTTGTACAGTGCTCTTAGGTACATGGTGTGATTCTTGTGAGTGTCCTGTTCAGGTTGGGAGTTGGACTTTGATGACCCTTGTGGATGCCCATCAACTCAGAATATTCCGTGATTCTATAGTCTTGCAATTTATGAAAGCTGTGTGAGTAACTTTTTTGATAAATGATTCTAATAATGGAATTTTACCAAGAGCTTGCTTGCAGATACCTGGTCCTAAGGGTAAGCTCACATGATAGTTAAAATGTTTTTGTTTTTTTAAGATTTCATTTTTTGTCACAGTGTACTAGAGGTTATAATATCATTCTAGATATAGCAAATTTTTGGATTGAGAACTGTTTCAATCTATACTGTAGATGAAAAAAATACACTTTTTAATCTTTTCATTGGGCCAAATTTTCAAAGTTTTGTGGTCTTATAGCAATTTATTTTTACTTAACACAGTTTGGAGATATTTACTTTCCTCTTGAGAGAATTTTCCTCCATGATAAGTGTTTGGACTTATTTTGATATCCTTTTGGGAAAATTATTCTCTTTATTTAGAAGTGAGTGGAATTAACTCTTGACTCAGCTAAAATAAGCTTTCCAAAGACAATAAACCTCAATGCAACAAATTCAGTCCTACTTGTCTTTAGGTGGTCATAGAAGCTGCTTGCCAGCTTTGTTGCATTTTTTCAGTAATGTCTAGTGAGAGTTTCAGAAAGTTGTCATCACATCTATGGAACTTCATTTCTTTACCCATTTCTGTTATTCTTCTGCTAATGTTTACTGCCTTCATCAAGGGTGGGAGATTTTCAATTACGTTGAAAGGTTTCAATGCTGCATTTTGAGCTGCAGTGGAATCAGCCCTTGAAACAATAATGTTGAAGATATACGAAGGGTCAGACAATTCTTTTCATTAGCCTAAGACTAATAGCTCAAGTCTGAGGTAGGAGCTGAACTACAAGGTCTGAACAAACACTCCCACTCTCCCACCTATCACTCTTCAAACTGTCTGCATAGATCCTGAGCTTTGAGAGGTGTGTTGACTAATAGCGCTTTATACAAATGACCTTTCATATGAAGGAGTTTAACAGGCTGCTGCCCTTCTAGAAATGCTTTTCTGCCTCTTCTAGCTTTTATTTTCCAGCATTCTTTCCTTTGCATGAATGAAAGGATAACTGTTTGGATATGTGAAATGATGATTTATTGTCAGGATCATTATAGTAGTGTTAAAAACAAATAACTCACCAACTGTCTGTTCTCTTAAACATGTGGTATCTGAATGCTTCAGTGTTCTGTTCAAAGCAGAGACTTTTGTGTTCATACAATAAAAAGAGCCCCTTTACATTATTTACTTTAGTTAGATTACTGTGTTTCCAACTGTTGTATGTCAGAAACACAAGATTAAAACATTATATTTTACTTGCCAAACAAGAAATAAAAGAATGAATGGGAAATACTCTAGGAATTAAAAACATTTGACTGTTTGAATGTAGCTTTTTTAAAGCAACAAAAAGACAAAAAAAAAAAAAAGTGGAAGAATGAAGGGCAGCCTGTTCTCCCTTAGCAGAAAATGATACAATATTTGTATTTCTAGCAAACTAATTGTAGTTTGCTCAGGCTTTCTAACCTCCTTTTTTTCTCTTGATCTGTGTGGGATGCTTTTTGTAGAATGTCCTGAGCTGGAATGATGTGGGAAAGGATCACTGAAGCCTATTCCTGATCCTGCTCAGAAAACCCCAGGAATCACACTGTGTGCCATGTTCCAGGTTTTAGCTGATTGTGTTCAAAGGGTGTGTTTTCCTGCTATGTATTATGAACGACTTTGGAAGAAACACCTGGAAATGCTAATATTGTGTGGTGACAGCAAAATGCTAGAATAAAAGAGGGAAGAAGCTGGGTATCCTGGCAGTTCTGCAGTTCACCAAGTCTGTTATTTCTGTTCTGTCTTTATAATGGCCATAAAATATGAGCTGGGAGTATGATGTCAATGCATCCACTTTCAATAATTGATATGATGAATAATCTCAACCTTCTGACACTTTCTGTATCTTCTCACATCTCAGGAAACTTCATTCATCAACCACATTTGAAATGTTTAAGTAATCTCAGTGATGTATGGAGCACTGAAACTCCCTTGTTAGAAATCTATGCTACTAACATTCTATCAAATTAAAAAGCCACTGAGCTCTTGTGCATAAAATTATCATAAATTATCTCTGAAGGTTCATTGCTGTTTGGAATGTTTAATTGCTCACTCAGCTGAACTTCAGCAGCTCAAGATTATTAATCAAATTGTCAGAAGGTTTCTCATAATGTCATCTTTTACACTGTGGTTATGTGCAAGAAAAACCCATGTGCAAGACAGTTTTATGCAGCAAGTCAAAAGTATCCATGCATACCTTTCACAATATTCATTTCATATATTTATGACAGTATTTTTCAGTTGTTGATTTCTCACAGAACATAGGAAAATTGTAATTACCTCAGTCTAATTTATCTGGATGGAAAATCAGATTCTCAAAAATATATTTAAAAGCAAAATGGAGACAGATAATAAAATGGAACTCTTGAATCATTTAATCCTGGCCTACTGTTCATTGTCTTTGCTAGAGTAAATATTTTGCTAACTGCAGTAAAGATGTTTTGAAAATGCCATACCTTAAATGTACACGAACAGCATCTTCAGCCATTTTTCTTACCACAGAATGCATTTTTGCTTTAAAGTAATTTTTCAGGAGAGAATTTGTCTTTGATGTAGTAAACCAATATATTTCATCTTAATTGAAACACATGTTCCATTATTTGCTTTGAATTTTTAAATTTATTTTAAAGGTTATAATTCATCCTTTTTATACAGTTTTCTTTCTTTTTTTTTACAAATGCAACTGTGTATGACTTTATGAGTGTGTTGATGGTAATGTTTATATTTGTAAATTTTTTTATCCATAATTCTTTTAGGAGCAACATAGAAGTAGAGGATTCTGCATTTCCTGTTCTAGAGAATTCAAAAGGGTTTTGGAGAAACATGTTTAAGATTCTTGAAGTCTTAAGCTGAAAAAGTTTCAAAATATAAAGACCGGAAAGATCATGGACATTATCTACTCTTGCTACTCCCTGAATGATCATCCTATTATTTCCTATATATGTGGAAAGATAGAGGATGAAAGCCAACATGTAGTTAATAAGTGTCAAGTATCTATTTCATACTAAGTATTTATGTAGTATATCACACCAAGGTATTTCTACCAAAAACTGAAAATGAAAGAAAATATCAAGTTAGGATTTTTGTCAAACTTTCTGCATAAAATTAATATATTGGAATGATAAATATTCTTGTGTGTCTAAAAACGGTTCAGTTATCAGAAATTTGCTGTGAACTGGCATTAGTATGTTTTTCTTCATGTGTTTTTACTGTATTCCTTCAAAGCCTTTCTTAAAATGTATGATGTCCTTTAGCTGATGATAAAATGGGAAACAAAACAGAAGTAACAAATATATCACATACACTTTCTGACATCTGGGGTTGTGAAAGCACATCACAACAAATGTAAAACAGATCCTTGGTACAATTTCATCACAATTACCCATCTCCATTACAACAAAATTTCTAACACCAAGAAATAAAGATTGTCATCATGTTTGGCTTTGATTCAACCCCAAAATGATATGCTGAAAATTGAGTATGAAATCTTCTAAAGAAATAGGAAGAGAAGCCAGATCTTTAGATTCCCAGTAATATGTCTTAACACATGAATCCTTCCTTCATCACCCTGCTCAACAGTGATGCCTTACAGATTAACAACTGAGCTGTGATTAAATAGCTTATAGACTTTTCGGCATTTGTATCTTTTTTTTGATCTTTTTATTATACAAGTCTGCCATGGCATATATTAACACTAGGAAAATATAGGAATTAGAAATGCAGAGACGAACATGTTTAAAATGCACTATGTATGCAGCAGATCACAATTTCTGGAAACACTCAGTTCTATAAGGTCTTTATAGTTCTTCCTTTATCCAACATCAATTTATCCTGTCATTGGATGTGAACATACTATTATGCATGATCCCAAACCTGCACATACTTGGCTCAAAATACCTCAGAACCACTGAAAACAAACTCATCACTAAGAATTGAGACTGTTACTGTTTCAATGAAAAAAGAAATTGAGGACCAGACAGGAGTTTTGTATATTACAAAGAAGGTTATGCATTTCTGGCCATGTACAGAGAAAATTAAAGTGGCCCTGTAATTAGCTTATCGATAAATCAATAGGACTGAATGATAACTAGCATACTTTGGATGTCAAGAATCCAGAAGCTTATTATGTGTGTAATAAAATAAAGACCAAGACACATAAGTTAGTGTTCACAGCTTTACCTATGTCTGCTATTTTCTTCTCCTTTCACATCATCCCTCTTCTCATTTAATCATGAAAGCTAGATTAAATTCTTTTGCCATTCAACCATTTAGAAAAACTCCCTGGTGATTGAATTTCTTTATCATTTATATCAACTTTGAGCTTGAACCAGAAATTCTAGGGATGTAGTTTTTGGTTGCCCCTTGCCCAGAGACAGGTATATTACAAGTAGATTGCTAGTGCAGATTTTGTCTTTCCATATGCCAGAACTCCTAAAGTAACACAGGAATGCATGCTTGCAAATCAGAAAGTGTGTTAGCCTTTGATGTACTTCTTCCTCAGTACGACTCATTAATTTAATAGCTCATAACACTCCATTATGTTAGTCCAGCTATGACATGTTCTGTAGTGTATCTACAAAAGGTTATTATGTAATGTTTACTTGAAAAAAAAAGCTATATTTAAACATAAGAAGAATTAGAAATAGCATTCTGCTATCTTTTAACATGTAAAAATTTTTTTGGTCATGAATTTGATTGTACATTTTTTGACATGAAAGAGATTATTTATTCTTGAAATGGAAGTGCTGAATATCAAATTTTTATTTAGTAATTTATTTCACTGTCCATTTGAGCCAGTTATTATGGATTTGTCCTCATGTATGTCAAGAAGTAATGACTTTAATTGAGAAAGAATGAACAGTGATCACTCAAAAATCAGTTTCAAATAACTCAGTTCTCAGTGTCTTTTGAAAAACTATGAATCAATGCATTCTCAGAAGATTCAGAAGAAATTATCTGTGCGGTTGATTTCTAAAGCTTGAACTTCTCTTATCCCAGTGACCATTCCAGGCCCACTTGGAAACTTAGTTTCCAGCAGTAGTTATTTTAGATGCCTAGATTTAACAGAGTTAGCAAATGATGTCTCCTATCATGCTCAAAGTGACTTGATGTAATAGTGAGCAGGCCTCTCAGATGAATAAATAATACTGTTTTTTTTCCTCTACTGAGAGCCACTGCCCTGTTCTGTCCAGGACAGGGTTAATTTTTGCAGTCGCCATCAGGATCATCGGCAGGACCTGGAGTTACTCTTTATCACCTCATGTCATTTCCAGGGCAGGAACAGTCTCTTCTGTGGGAGAGGTTCCTGCTGGTGAGTAAGAGTGGCACCAGTTCCAAGGTGGCAGGAGTGGCTGGGTAACACCAGTTCCCAGCTGGAGGGAGCAGTGAGGAAAGCGTGGTGGTCCAGTAGTCTGTTGTTGGGGCTTTTCAGGATGGGCAAGTGTTTATTGTCTCATACCCTCTGTCATTAATATTGCTGCTGGGTTTTTTCTTATCTTATCAATATTTCCAGTCAATTGTTCTTATCTCCACCCATGACTTTTACTTTTTTGCTTCCAGTTCTTGAGGAGAAAGGTAAAGGCAAGACAGAGGAGGAGAGGGAGACAGGTAGTGAATGAGCTTCTGTGTGGTTTGAAATTTCACTGGGAACACTAAACTTAGGAGTGCCATTCTTAAACCTTGACTGGCACTAAAGAAGTAGTACACCTTTTAAATCAAATTCCTAGGGCTTTTACACTATTGATTTTTCAAGCTTTTCCTGGAAACCTCTGACATACTAAGCTAAAATTATTTTTTTACGTTATAATGCATTAAAGGTATTCACAAAGAAACAAACTGCAGGAGTAAGTTGCTTAAACACACTGCATGGTAAGGATGAATTCACATGTCTTGAATACAAAAGACCAGATTAATTCAAATCTCCCTGGATGACATAGGTTATCCAAAAAATGACACAAACATTGCTTCTCTTTTTGGGACAGGCATCTGTCAAACATTACCCTTCTAAAAGCTACAGGGACATTACTTCAGCCATTTCCCATTGACACATCTTTTCTCTTTCATTCCTTTGAAATGCTTTTAGCAGGTTAAAATGGTTATTACTTCATCAGATGTCCTTGGGAGGGAGGGTAGTTGAAAGAATTCTTTGCATATAGACGACTCCTACTGGGTAATAAATCTCATGGCTGAAAGCGTGGCTCTTCTGAAGAATGCCCCTAATGATTCGCAAACCTCCTTCAGGAAGATGGTGATATGAAGGGCGAGCAGACACAGGTAGTTTTATTGCCAACTGCACTCTACCCTGTCTAAAAACATTACAAACAGCAATGTTCATTTACATTATTAAAACCACAGGATTTATCTTTGTGTACTTCTATAATGGCCGTGCAGGCTACCCATACTTGTCTTGATAGCAGGTAGAATAGTAGTCAGTCATTAATCATTAGCATCAGGCTGCTTAGGCAGTTGGAGACATTTTCATTTTAAAAAATAAATATATTGAGTGGACAAGGTTCCTTCCAGAGTCTATGTTTCTTTTGAATAAGATATCCCAACAGGCAGGAATGAAGTGACAGATGGAAGTGCAGAGTTTTTCTATGCTGATCGGGTTCCATTTTGTTTATACCATCTAATTAGCAGGAACAGCATAGATGAATGATTGATTATGTCACCTTCATGGCTTTTGAAACTTCTCTCCTACATATCTGATAATAGTTCATACAAAGGTGGCTCATACCACCAGCAGTGGTGGTAATTATATCCTTTGAGATCCCAAACCATCAGAAAGTATACGTAAACAACAGTGAACTTTGTACAAAACTAATTCTGATAAGAGTCCAACCAGTTGGAATTCATACCACAAAGCTGACGATAGCTGTCTAAATTGAATTAACATGATGGTTAAACAAAAAGACAGAGTCTGTGCATACTTGAATTCCAGCTTCCACAGCTAGAAAGAAAGAGTATGCTGCCAGTACCATTTTCTGCGCAGCTACCAGTGGCAGGCCTTCACCCTTGAACGATTTCTGATGTAACCTACAGGTCTGCTGTTCTTTTCTCGCAGTTCGATGTGTTGCACCACCATAAAACTCTATTAGTAATGACCATAAGGAATTTTTTGTGATCTTTGATATTCTCTACAAGCTCTTTAAACTCTATAGTGAATAAGAGATTAGATCCTATAAAGTGCAGAATTCCCTTAAATATTTTTTTTCAGTTACATTTCAATGTTTTTGAGAGCAGAAAATTGGCCAGAAGTACTAGTTGGGCAAGTGCTCTGTTGAGTTGTTGACATTGTTCCACATGATCAGAAATTAGTATGGAAAGACTCCAAGCTTTCCTCTGCTACTATGTCATTTCAGTAGTACTTTGATTTTCCCAAGAAATGCTTTCTTTCAGTTAATGTTTATGATTGACTTCACAACCTAAGCAGTACAGATAATGTATTGAAATATATTCTCCTTGGTTTTGGGTGTTGAGTCTAATTATGCCACCCATGAAAATAAACAATTTTGCTCATGTGGCAGAAATCAATTTTTTACCACTGCAATTCATAACTCCATTTCTTTCAGTTCAAGTTCATTAGGAACCAAATCAAAACAGAAATTCATGTTCATCAGGTTTCAGTTAGCTAAATTTTAAAAACATGTATTTATCACTCAAATGTATCTGTGTGCCAATGAGAACTTCACAAAATACTACTTGTTTTATTACTTAAAGCATCATTTTGTTATTATTTTTGAACACTGCTGAAAAATTATGCTGTGTGGATCATTCAGTGTCTCTCTTTCACTGTGAGTGCATGTTGGTGGGTTTAGAGAAGTTTATTACAGACACAATAGGCTTTATTATTTAGGGAAAAAAATACTGATTGTTACTCAAATATTACACACAAGAACTCCAGTCAGTTTTATATGTCCATGTGCAGTGTACATATTTTAATATTATAAGAATTTTATTTCCACTACCCTTTTCCCTAAAAGGGGAATATTTTTGAAAGTGCTTAGATTAATGTATATAGTAAAAGAAATTATTCCTTTACTTATGAAGAGGGCAGAAATGGGCAAGCTTCTCTTACACATAAGTGCTCATGCTTGATATCTCAGTCTCTTTGGGAGAGACTTCTTTTTATGTTGGTACAGATGGACCTGTCTGTCTTGATAGTCTCAGTCTAATTGTAAACTACAGGGCTGATGTAATTGGACACCCTGGATTTCAAATTTGTATTTTTTAGTTTATTTTTTAACAAGAAAATAGAAGAGAATAATGGGAAGCTCAGTCACTGATGTGCTTGATCACTGGCACACTGGAATAATACGGAGCAAAATAAAGTTGTAGAACTGTAAAAATAGCTATCTTCACCACTAAGTAATTATTTTTAAGTGATCTGAAGTTATGATTATATTTATAAGCCTTGACATTTCTTACAGCTGGTTTTACAGCACTTTATATACCCAAGAAAGATATCCAACTGAATGTGACTGTCAAACAAAGATGAGGAAAAGGGAAATATTTGTATTCAGTTTAAGTTTCTTCTACTCCTAGCTAAAGAAATAATTTCTTTAAGACAATTTTAGGCTTTCTTTATTTTCAGCTTCTAATCAGACTGTCTATATCACATGGCAAATTTCTTAAATGAAAATCCTTAAAAATAAAAGAAAACTTTCAGTCTAATACAACATAATGTGGCAGCCCATAGATATATTGAACTTAATGAGGTAACCAGAGTAAGTGAAATGTTGAACATCAGTGTTCTCTACTAATACATGAGACAAGCATGTGTGTGAAAAAGACCAGAAAGAAGAAATGGTTTAAGACTGACTTAAGAAATGTATTTTTTCAAAATGTGTAGATAATATGTAAATAAGGGTAGAATTATGATGATAACTGCTGCTGGATCAAATAGTAAACTGCTGCTGGATCAAGCCTCTCTAAATGCACTACCCTGACTTGGAGCAAATGCCAATGAAAAGCATATTGAAGCCAATCACAATAAAAAGTGTCAGAAGAAAAAGCTACTCTTTAATCATCAGTTCTAGGAAAGTTACAGAGAACTTTAGTTTTCATTATTTAGTTATTTTTTATTTTTTGTTTCAAGTCAACAATTTGTTTTATTAATATTTTCACTTGTAAATTGGATCCATCTTTGTATAAGATTTAATGATTTACAATTTTGTTTTCAAATATCACAATAGCACTGTTAGAATTACAACATAATTTAGATTACAGAAAAGAAGGCTTCTGACACCTATCTTTCCCCATTATATTATATTTCTTTAACACATAGATGTAGTGAAGTTGTAGGTGAAGTTTTAGGTCTAAATTAGGAAACAGGGCTTATTCTTTGATCTTTTTTCCTTGAGCAGAAATTCTAAAAATCACAAATTTTTCTCCTGGGCACAATTAAATTCCAAAGCATGCTGCCTTTTGACAACTGTGAGTAAACTTTTAAGCTTGACAGAAAAAGTAATTTCTCCATCCACTTTAGTGCTTTACTTTATGAATAGTAAAATACATGTTAATTTTGTGGTTTTTTAGTATCACAAAGGGCATAGAGATGTGAAAACAAAAGACTTTTGAATGTTGTTTGAGCTGCACCTTGAGTTACAGCTGTGTACTTACTATCTATATTATTTTACAGTTGCCTTCATCTGACTGATTCCTCCAGGCACAGCCCCAGCTTCAATATTACTGCATTAACAGGATATTACTGTTTTTAAGGGATAAAGTGATATTGATGAGAAGTAATGAGATGTCTATGCACAATACATTCTACTGGGAAGTCTCTGACATTTAATGGTGAAATTCAGCTGCCTCAATACTGAAAGTCAACAGCGGAAAACACTTTAAACAGGAATTGAAGATTAGAAACAAGTGAAAGAATGGACAGAACTACAGGCCAACTAATTGTACTGTTCTTCTGTTCTACCAAAATAATGCAGCCTATTTTTTTAGATTAGATTTTGTTGCCATTGTGGTATTCTCTTTGTAGGCCTGAAAGGTAAAAGGCCTTTGACAATTAAGTCACTTTTTATCAATTTGATATTACCTTTCTTAATAGTGATATGCTATTGATAAATTGCACTTTATATATAGTCTCCCTATAAAAATTACAAAAATTCCATTACTTAATAATTTGACTTTTACAAATATTTGGGTAAGAAGGTGGAGGTTTTTTTGATTCCTGCTGTTGGTTTTTTGAAAAAGACTGTAACAACTGTCAGTCTGAATTCCTCCTGAAGATACTTTCATTTTGTAGCTTGCACAAGCAGAAGAAAAACAGGAAGTTTCGGGTGTATAGATATAACTGCTAAAAAATTAACACATGCTAAGCGCAAACTAATTATCTTTAGAGTGAAAAGTAGTTATGGGACTGAGGCAGAATTTCTTAAGAACTTAATTACTGGCTTCTGAGGTTTTTCCAACAGCACAGATTGGCAAACCTGTGTAGAGGTTTCCCAGATAACTGAAGAGTGGGAATAAGACAGAAAATGGCCTTCTTTTTGTATTTTGAAATCAAGTTTTCACTCAAAGAATCAATAACTTTGGTAAATCCAGAAAAAAATAAAGCCCTATGAAACTGGTTCTCTGCTATCAACTGTCAGCTGAATGTTGGCTGGTTGGTTGTTTTGTCATCTGATCAGTAACTGCACGACAGGAGATAAAACTTCCATTCTTCACCACAAGAAAAAGGCTTCTACTTTCTAGTTGCTGTGGAAAGACTCAGTAGGATTTATCTTACCTAAGTTTAGCCTTCACAAAATGTCAGAATTGAAAATATATCTTCATTAATCTAAGGTCAGACATACCAGTAAATGCTTTGTATGAGTTCTTGGCACAAAGCATTTAGTGACTCAGCTGCAGCAACACTATAGTTAAAAGAAGCACACAATTATCTCCTCTGAATTTGGGCCTGGCTGCCCTAAGCATCCAGCTGCTAGATGAAGTTTACATTAATAAAATATTTGTCCCTACCCAAGGGCATTCTGAGTGGCCTGTGTAAAGAACTCCGGAAAAATGAAAAGTAGATTTGTTCCTAGCAGGCAGGAAGGAAGTTGTCATGCGGGAAGAGGATATGGACCTGTTTGCATGCAAGGGTCAGTATTTGGTTGCTGGATATTTCCTCCCTGTCCACACGACAAGAAAACCCTCAGTTTCCTGCACTGGAAATGGCAGGAAAGGGTGTGAGAGTTATTGAATGACATTATCATCTTACAGCTTCATCAGTGAGGAAGGCTGCTTACCAAAACTAAGAGCAAAGAACTGAATTTCTAGACCAGATATAAGCAACTGAAATTGTTGAGGGGTTCTTACTTAATTTCCTTAAATGAATTTAGTTAACATGCTGTGCCATTCTTATCCATAAGTTCATTAGTATTTTCCATCTTTTTATTCATCAAATGACTTAAACTGTGTATGGAACATACCTGAAGAATTTGAAATATCTACAGAAACAAACCTTAATGACTCTATTTCAAGCAGGACTAGAAAGACTTCAAAAGCTAGCATTTTTAAGGAGCAGCTTCTTTGGTACTCATTTGTTTGTTGCTTTTGGATTTTTTAAACTAAAACTGGTAAGACATTGAAGACCGGCAAACATCTGCTCCATCAGATTACGTACAGGGCAGAAATGCTTGTGTGATCATAGAGCTCACCAGCCCATAAATAAAACCTGACCCTGGAAATATTCAATCCTATGTTAAATACAAACTCGACTCATTCTACTCAGGCCAGAGAGGTTATTTGGGCAAGAAAAATTTTTCCTGTGCTTGTAGGAAAGGTCATATGACTAAACCTGTTAAGTTTAGTGATTAGGCTATCTCTCACTATTAATTTATTTGTGAATTTTTTTTTTGCAGAATTTGGTTCACAGTCCTTTTGTTTACCCTTTTGCAAAACCTTATCCTTTTTCACATACTTACTGAAAAAACATATTCAGCTGTAGACACAAACTCAAAATTGTACAGAATAGGTTTGTAGAAGAAATCAGCAGAGCCCCAAAATAGTCCAGGTCTGTTACTTTATTCTAGGCTTTCTAAACACACAATATATGAGTGGTGGGAATATATATGGAACATGAAGTTATACATCTGATTTGAATTCCTGCATGCAAAAGACAGTGCAAGTTAATATCTATTTTATAGCATTTAAGTAAAAAAATTATATAACTTAACAAAACAATTTCTGTGTGCTACTGGAGAGACATTTGTGTTTACTGGGTGCTAGATTTGAAATTCTGTATTGATTGGCTGTGGGACACAGCACAGTAAATTCCATAAATGCATTTTTTTCACATGCACATGTGCACACATGTGTATTTATTGCATTAATCTACATAATGGCAAACAGACTTCAGAAAATTATAGGAGGAATCATTCATCTATAGCAGATGAGGCACAGCAAAAACATGATGAATTGGTTTGTATGCCCTGAACTGCAGGGACATAAATAAAGTATCCTCTGGGCTACACTGGGGATCCACTTCAAAAACTGGAAAAAAAAGAGAAAAAGATGATGGAACAAAATTTATTCTTTTCTTTGTTGTTTGGTGCAGAGTTTTCTTTGACACGTACCATTTAACTGAGAAATGTTCCTGTGCAGTCATAACTTTTAATGTGTACAGTATGATAAACCTTGCATTTGCACCACTTTATCATTTCCACCACTACTGCAATAATAAAAAAAATTTCTTCAGTTATTTTATAGTAATTAGTCTAATGTCACATGCAGTTTACATGTACATATAGGGTGAATATAATTTATATTCCTAGAGAATCTTAAATAGTGATAGCATGATGCATGATGGAGTTATTTCACTGGATAATATTAAGAAGATATCTCTGTCCTATTTTATTATCAATGCCATTGTATGACATCATGGCCCTTTATGCCACGAGCACACTAGGCAAGCCAGTTAATAAGAATTTAATTTACGGTACAAATATTTCACAGCATAGAAATTCCCTGAACCTCATCACACTTAACTGCTATATTCAGGATAAATTAACTGCGTCCTTAGATTAATAAACAGAAGACTCTATGTAAATTAGATATATATTACTATCTATGAGAGTGCAATAGCACAGGTGTTCTTTCATTCAGGTGTAAATCCCCATGGAGAGAATTAATCCTGAAGTCCTTCAGAGAAAAGAGAGAACCTGAGAATGGAGGGGGAACTCTCTTCCTCTTTTACTTACCATCTTAAATCATATCACAGCCATATTTCCTCCCCACCCTCACAAATCCAGTGGATAAACAGAAGATCTGGTATATCAAAGAGGCAGAAGCTGAACACAATCATTGCAGCTTTAAATTTGCACATGCTTCCTTTCTGTGCTGATAGTCTTCAAAGCTTCAGATAGAGGCACAATGTTATCTTGACTTCTACTCTGAAAATTTAACGTGGCTTTTTCATACTGGTTTGATAGGAAAGAGTATAGCAGGTATGAAAAAGAATCTTCCCAATCAAAATCAAAGTAATCCCTGCAGCGAGCCCTGAATATTTGGAAACCAACATAATTCACATCAATTTTGTGTTCTGACTCAAGTCAGGAGGTAACTGTGTCTTCTCAGACTAAGCTGTGATCACAGTGATTATGTGAGCTCTTCCTGGGGCCTAAGGACAATGACTAAGAAGGAAAAGCATACAAACAAGCAAACCAAAACATCTTTAAAGCAGAAAAGATTGGCATGTAATGACATAGTCTGAAGAGAACAATACAAGCACAGCAACTAGAAAGAGAAGAGAGTCAACCACATTACAGAACAAATTTGCCGACCAGAAGAGGAAAAACTTGGCCTTCTGGAAAAAAATGTAAAACTCCCCAGGAAATGAGTAATTCATGGCTCCTTTTTTTCCAGTACCTTGAACTTTATGAACCTCATATTGTTGGAGCTGTGAGCAAAATCTTGAGCTAATTAAGTGTATCACAACATGTTAATACTGATTACTGAAAAAAAAAGGTAGAGCAGTGAAAAAGCCCAGTTTTCTTCATAATGCGACCACTCATTAGTTAAGTAAAATGTTTTGTGCTTCCAATTTGCTTTCCCACAAAAAATAAGGTCTCCTCATTTACTCTGTCCTTTTCTTCATAAAGCATCTAAACATTTCTATTTAATATAATATATTCTATTCTATTCTAATATAAATATTTCTTCTAGTAATGAAGAAACTGAGAAACAGAGACTTCTTATACAGAAGTACAGTCATTTTGAATGTAGGAAACTAGGCTGAGAAACCAAGCTCCCTCATTTCTAGTAAAACAGTGTATCCAGTGGACCACATTTCTTCCTATAGCTGACACTGTGCACAGCTGCTATACAATGTCAGTTGGGGTTTTATTTTTCATTCATTTGCACGCCATCTGTCCTGTGAGTAAAAAACAAGAAGCTATTTAAACATTCCTCTCCACTGATCTCTTTCCTTCCTTCCGTCCACCAATAGGCTGGGGAGCAGAATGGTTTTGTAAATTACAGTTTACATAGATACATGGATATACATATAGCTGAGGACAATGCCACCTAAGAGTCCCACAACAACTTTAAAAAGAATGCCTTTTCCACCTTTTCCCAGAAAAATACTTTCAGGCTAGGAAAACAATCATGACATTCCTAATCTCCTGAGTAGGGAAGTTATTGAAGCCATTGCATAATATCATATTGTTATATGTGTACTCGTGGAATATGTCCCTTTCTTTTTCTTCCCATACCTTCTCCTTCTCTTTTTCCTCCCTCTCTCCCTCTTTATGTGTGTGTGTGTCTCTCTCCATCACTGTTCCTCTCCCTCTCGGTAGCCACACTTACTTTTTTGAGTCAATGAACTGCACAGAAGACTTGCAAAACAACTATTAAATCAGATATCTGTGCCCTTGCCACTGCAGCATATACCTGTAATCCCCAGGTAGCAAATATATCTGGTATTATACAGAAGCTGACCTTAATATTGGGCCTTAGTCAGACAGGCTCTGATCATTCTTATTATGACAATTTGTATATTATCACACCTGTCTGCATGTCTTCTATTCCTGAAGAAGATTTAGGAATGAAGATGTTGATAAAGGAGGTATATGCCCATGCCTTAGCATAGCCATATGAGAAAATAGTTAAGATGAACACAGGCTCAGCTGTGGATACATGCTGCATTTTGCTAAATCTTCCATAGGGCTGTAAGTTAAAGCAAAAAACAGAGCAGTCATCTGTGGGCAAAATCTTACAGTAGTGCAGAAAGATCTGCCAGAGCCCATCTGTTGAAGCTCTTCATCATATGCTTTGGGTTTATGCTTTCTCCTGCTGTGCACAGGCAGCTCTCAGTAGATTGAGGGAAAGCCAAGGACAACACCAGGCAGGTGGAAGGTACAAATCTGGATGAACACTAAATGTGGATTGGGCACAGCCCAGTGTATTGCAGGAGTAGGGCTTTCAAAATTTTCAGGTACTCAGCAAGTACTTCAAAGAGTAGGGGTAGATGGGTGCAGCCAAAAGGAAAATGGTTACAGTTGAGTATTCCTAGAGAGACTATGAGGGTGCTCTGATCTATTGATCCTGGACATCTCTTGGGAGCTATTGACATAAGAGATTTCCCTGTGTTTTAGCAAGATAATAAGTTTTCAGTACATCCTTGTCCAAACACTGTCTTCTACTTTTTAACTTGATCCCTGCTTTTTGTTGAAAATATTCAGCTTTTGCTGGATACCTGGAAAAAATCGGCTTTCTACAAGCATTTATGTTTAAAATGTGTTTGTGCTTACATTTAAAGGGGAGAAAAAGGTTTCTACATGTGCTGAGTATGTTTAAATTTGTCATCTTCTAAAAGACATTTATGTTGTATGCTCAAAAAACCTGTTATTGATCTATGCTTGATAGAGGTTTACATTACCAGTGACTGATTTTCAGGAAGCTGAACCCCTGCAGCTTCTATTGACTTTAACTGTCTCTCTGAGTAGTCAGAAGTCCTGTTAAGTCTATTCCTATGTTATATTACACCACTGTATTTATAAAATTGGTCTTGTGATAAGCGGGAAAATAATAAGTCATGCCCCTTGCTACATATCAAATCCTCATGACTCTTGATTTCCCTTAGGTATCGTGTAATTCATGTTAACAGTTCTCACATACTCTTTGGCAGTGGGAATATGGAGTACCTCTTTGGTCTTCTGACTTCTAGCTTTTTTCATCATTAAGGAGAAAGAGACCTTCTGGTTTTCTTCAAATATAGCATGATGTACACCAAACATATCTTTCAGCTATTGGTGTACAACCCCCAGTACTAACAGGCAATGTAATTAATATTGCTGTGAATTATCAGAAGATATTGGTTATTCCAGTTTATCACATTCATTTTTAACTGACTGTGTGATGTGCTGAATCTAAGAGAAATACCTGTTGCTAGTTGTTATGCAAACACTTTTTTTACCTTTTGAAGACATACTTTACTGTAATGTCCGATATATAGGTTCAGATTTCTTCTGGCAAGCAGCTCCAATTTATTAAAATAGAAACATTGCATATGATGAGAACTTTTCAGAACTTGTAAAACATTTTGTAATTTTTTTCTGGCTTTTACAAATACTCTTAGTTGTGAACAGCAACCACCATGAACATTTGAAGGAAAGTAAAGCTTTTTCTTTGTTGTTGGATATTTTTCACAGTACATTCTCCAACAACTTTATCTTCACGAAGTTATGTCGATACCTTCAGCCAAAACATAAGGCTTTCATCCAATTTGTATGCTGATCTCCAAAGAGAAAATTTTTGGCTGACAAGGAAGAGGATTTAGACTCTCCAAACTTTGCTTGTCTGGAAAACTGTACCATGGGGAAACAGTCTAGACATGCAAACCCTTCTTGCCAGGACTGATTTTTCTTCCCAGGCTCTACATGTGGTCTTTTCTCTACTTCCCATTTTTGAATATTTAATCTTTCTTTCGTGTCAACTGACTATGTGTAATTTTTTTTGTCCATCTCCATCTTCCTCTGAGTATGGCATCTAGGACACCATGCCTTGTGCTATCAATCTCACTTTTTGAGAGCTTTTTACAATATACTTGATCCTCTTCTTTCATTTCTAGATTAAATGGGCAAATTTATGTGTCTTCTTCATCTCCTTCAAGGATGAATATACTGCAGCGGAAACCTCCCAAGACAAATTATAACTGAATCATTTCAGCTTAGCTGCTAGAGGTTTGGGTGGTCCTGTGATTTGCAGGTCAAGATATTAGCGCATCCTCAGTATGATAAGAGATGCACAAACAGCTACACCCATTCTGTCCAGGGATGATTCATTTTACAGAGGGGAGGGGATGTTTGCGCAGCTGTCCTGCTGAAGGGATGTACAACAGAAAAGTCCATTTAATCACTCACCATGGGCACTTCCATGGAAGTCCTAAGAGTGGAAGTTTCAGGAGGGACATCTGAATCAGTGTGTCCTCTGGCTGCCCTGCCTACATCCCTTTGCACTTGATGCTCTTTGGGGCCTGGGATAGCACTTTCTAGTCTCTCAGGGTTATGGGTTGTAAGGGATTTCTTCTGCTGAAGGCCTTCTCAGGGAAAGCTCCTTTCACTTCCAGCTCTCAGATGTTTGGCACAATCCCAAAAAGAGTATGGTTCCCCTGCTAATTAGTGGATGTTCAGATATTACAAGTCCTGTTTACTGTGTGCCCAATTCTTGATGAACCAATGAATACAAATGATGGCAAAAATACAGTGGAGATGTGACAAGGATAATTCCCTTGATGAAGACTTGACAGATATGTAAAGAACTTAAAACCATGAAATTTAAAATAATTAGGCTTTTTGATTAAACAAACAATCAATCAAATTGCTCTTTTATTTTGTTCTTCTTATTTTTTCAAAAATAACACTTTTGAAACAGCAGCTTGTTCGGGGTGTTGTAGCCCTACCAATAGCATACATAGAAGAACGTTTCAATAGGGCTAGTTCTTGAAATATTGCAATTGAAAGGCCAGAAATTTTAAAGACTGACAAAGAAATTATCATTAAAAAGCACAATGGCACTTAAGCTACCAACAAATTTCAAGGTGACAGTGCCAAATCTTTACCTTCTTCCAGCTCTTTGTTTTTCTGTTCATTCCACATCACGGACCAACTATGGCAATATTGAATGAGTTAAGCCAGAGCTCATACAAAAGTGAATGAACTACAATCTACAGCTTGTCGGTCATCTGCCCTCTAAATCCCATGATCTGCTTTTAAGCATAGATAAATAGAGGAAAGAAGAACTGAGGACTATTCGCTTGCAACAGCATTCCTTCCATTACAAGGGCAAAAGTAGAGATAGAATCAACATTGCTTTTAGAAGGCACGGAATGTTAATAACTTTTATTGCTAACTTTTGATTCACTGCTGGAAAAAGTAGTGACTAGGTGATTAATTTATAATTTTGGCAGAGACTTCTGGGGCTATTGTCTATGTTAACTGTGACCTGTGGCTTCTGTTCTCTTCACAGTGAGTCTCCCACAAAAGGAAAGTTGTGACTGTGAGGAATTCTGCCTAGGAGCCATGAGTCTTTAGAGGTAAGTCTTCCTTTGTACACTTTTATAAGGAAAGCTGAAAATCTGGTCCCTTAACAAAAGCTCCATCCTGTTCTATAGCAATTTCTTAGGCACACAGACTGTGTGTGAAGCTGACTCAAGTTTCAGTGAATTTTTTTTCTTGCTGAAAAATAAACAATCTTTAGGATCAGGTTACTGATCTTAAAGCAACTATTCATTTTCATTTTGAAAATACTCTATTTTACTTTGTTAAATTTTATACTTGAAATGTTTGTGCAACAGATCTCTAAAATGAAAAAGGAAATCACAGCCTCTGTGATCACAGAAAGTGTGGAGGGTTCAGAGCAAAAATACTGTATGAAATGGGAGGAGTACTTTGACTCAGAGAGCCATTTCACCAACTCCATAATGCTTAAAAAAGACAAACCTATCAATGGAAAACTAGACATGCTAAGAACCATGAACTTTCACATTTAGCACAAAAACTCGGGGTGTCACTTTCTCATGCAGTGTGAACGGCATAGAAAAAGGTTGGGAAGGGCTACAACTACTATCATAATGATGTTTATAGCAGAAAACCTTTGCAACTTTATGATCAGACACACAGGTAACAATGATAATTCAGTCAGCTCTTTAGCTGTGAACTTTAACCAAGTCTTGTGTGATCAGAGCTAGGATTTGAATCACGCCACTGAGAGAGTGCAAACAGGATACAATCTGTTTCTAGTGTTAGAGATTTCTGATTACATTACATTATTGTGATCCCTGTAGGACCAGGCCTTCACACCTGACTAGATCTGATAGTCTTCCAGGCAGACCATATATCCCTCAAGAGAAAGAGACAGCCTTGTGGCTATGACAAAGTAGTACTGCCCTAGGGGAGTTCTGCAGATCCAGATCCAGAGAAAGTTATGTGTTCCGCCAGGTATATACTAGTTCACAAATGGGATGAAACTGCATATTGCTTTAGTGCCAAGTCTATTGAAAATATTGTAAAAGTTAGTATAATTGGAGAAGTAGCACTCTTCTGATATGTACCCTCCTTCCTTGAGTCATCTTTTGTTTTGGAAGCTCATTTGCTTCCCATTTTGGCTTTCTACTGTCTTTGCGCTACCTGCAAAAGTAGTGACTAGAGCATGTCCTCCCTGTTTTCTTATGCCCATGTCAGATTTTATAGCCACTAGTTAAAAAACTGCAAATAAGTCTTAAAAAAATGATTAAACATAAGAGGAAATCTTTATTCCTGTGAATGAACAGGGGGGGTTGAAAAACTGATCTCTCCACTATGACCATTTTTCCCATTGGAATCTTCAGACATTTCTTCAGAGATCTGTGGTTTTTGGAAGCACAAATCTTTCTTGGTCAACTTGGATTGACAAAATGCTATGTAAAAAAATCCCAGATAATTATAAAAATGTGACTGTGCTGTAGCACTAAGCATTTCTAAAACAATGTTCACTAGTTCTGACAGTGTTTTCATCTCTAAATGCTGGGCATGCTTTCAGGGCAAAGTAGAGTAAGTAAGGCTATAGCCTGCAGGGGCTGCTGTCATGCAAGAATAATTATACTAGGATGGAACAAACAATCAAACTGTAAGGACAGATGTTGCTTGGTTTTGTTTTATGTTAAGGGCTAAGTTTATGTTCCACATTAACAGAAACAGTATCTTTTTGTGGAAGTCTTGGGATACTTTCCAGAACTGATTAAGAACTAAGGCATATACTTTTCAACATGTTGGGATCTCCTATCTGAGAGGATGTCCTGTTTACATTTTGTGCTTTAGCTAAGTAAGTATGCTGCATAAGTGCTCCAGAAATGAGGTGAAATATAAGAGGGAAAGATGGCTCGAAATGGATTTTCACACAGGTTTGAAAAATGACACTTGCATGACCTCTGTCATCAAATCATTTGGGATTAGTCCTACAAAGGTATATTTTTAATGAGAATAGGCACTCAGAAGGCATAGACCTTGACATGCATGGAATGTACTTCAGGGGGCTTAAAACTTTTTTCTTCTTCTTTTTGGGAAGAACACAGAAGAAATAGCAGCTGATAATGCGGCTCATAGCCAGTCTCATTTTTTGAAATGACCTGTGTAGGTAACCAAACACTGATAAATCTAAAACTAGCAGAAAGCAGCATTTAGGAATTACAAAACTAATACAGCAAAAGCAATAGCTGCTCATTTTTATCAGCCCTTTATCATTTAAAGTCTTCATGAGAATGGCAGTATACTACACAGTACTTACACTATATTACATGAAAGGCAACAGAAAATCAAATTCACTTTTTTAAGGTTGGAATTAATTTTTTTTGCATGGGAGTGGCTTTTTTTTTTCTTTGGTGGAGGACTGAAACTTGTAATGAAATTGGAAGGCAAAGTGGCAAATTCCAAAACCAAAATAATTTCAATTTTAAACATAGGCAAAGCATAGAAGACGAATGGGAAACTACCTAAAGGAATATAATAGTAAATATCATATGTAGTGCTTCTGCACACCCACAGCTTAACTGCTGTCAAGTTTTGGTACAATTCCAGGAAAAAGAAAAAATTTAAGGCACAGTTTGATAAAGTGTTAATTTTTAAATGTGTATAGGGAGTTTTTCAACCCTGTCCAAAGGATACTGATGGGCACACTTCTGTTCTCACTGTGACCTCCTGAAGCTAACTAAAATTAACAAATCTTCATTTCACCATCCGGGACTAACCCTCTCTCTCTGTATATAGATAGATACATGGATGCAAATCTTTTAAGAATTCTTTATATTAGGAATGATATCCAGGGCCAAAGGCTGAAATTGTTATCCATCTGGGTTTCCACTTGACATGATGCTTCTTGCATTCACTTTAGTAGTGTAGTATCTTAAAAGTCCTTGTGTACAATTGCATGCAAAATGAAGTCCATTGACGTGAAACAGTTTGAGGTCTGAATAATATGAAAAAAAGACTTTTCCTGGGAATTTTCCCAAAAGAATAGGTGATGGAACTGCTTCAAATAATAACTTCAGTGTATCTATTATAGACAAAGAACCTTTCTGACATGAGATTCCCATTTATTTCTAATCAAAAATTTTAGAAATCTTGATCTCTCTCTCTGAGCCTTTATGTGGAACTTATCATCCCTGTTTCTGAGAAAATGAGAATAGTTCATTGTATATACCATCAGGTCTGCCCGTGTTATCTCTGAAACATGGGAACTAGTGGTATAATAAAATGTACTGCAGAACTCTGAAAGCCCTTGATTCTATATTTACATCTCTGAACAAGCTCACTTTGACTCATAGCTCTTTAATTAGAGGCATAGTCGTTTTTCTTTTCTGTAGGGCATTTTTTTACCCTCACAATACAAGCATACATTTGGTAACTAATACCAGCAATTAGCCTCATCTGCTATGTAAATGAGTGTAATTGCAATTAAATACTTTAGTGGGCCTGAAGGGAAAACATGCAATCATTACAAAGTAAGTAGGAGTACATGGTAAAAGGACTTTTAGGAATGCTAAAAGTGTTTTTTTTCCCTGTGGTGTCTATGGTCCTTTCCATTATTATTTATTTCTTCAGGAGTTTAGAACCTGGTTCAAAGGATAATTTTTCTCTCTTTCATTGAGAGCTGTGAAAACCACAGAACAAAGAATGACGTATTTTATGAAGAAAAGAGAAATTATCTCCAGGGCGTTCACAGGATTTTGTGGTGAACATCTGAGCATCACAAAACAGGATACCAAAAACAACACTGGAAAGTTCCTGGATTGGGTTTATTGTCAAAGATTTGTTGAAATCAATGGCTGTGACAGTTTTACACTAACTAAATAACTGTGTCACTGAATATGTCTACATTATTCTCTGTCTTCCACAAGAGCTGTCACTAGCATACTGTAGGCAGCCTGTCTGGATGGTGTTTGATGGTGTACTAAACACAGCATAGATATACCAGCATCATGCTGCTGAGCTTGGCCTCAGCTTTTGAACAAACTGCAAATCTAATTTTGAGCATGTCCTCCTAAAAGGGATGGGAAATCCCTTTTAGGAGGATGCATTGTCAGATATAACTCAATAGTGTAATTATAATTCACAATTCTCATTTGCATAAGGTTTATATGTAATTTTTCTTCTTTGTCAATAAGTTTCCAGTGCAAAATCTGCCCTTTGAAATTTTATAATATATCTCTAATTTCTTCCATTTATTCATGGAAGGTAATGTAACTATCTGTTAAACCTGGTTTGCCTGAAATTTCTTAAAGACTTGTGGTGAAGCATATGTATTTATTGTGTGCAAATATCTGGAGAGTGGAGGAAGCCTGGCGAGAACACTATAGAAATGATTCATCTCCTCAGCAGTGTTTCACTGCCCTTTCTTATAGACCATCACTGAGTTACTCATTCTGGCATTAAAAGTTCTAAGGGTACCCAGAGATATTTCCATGGGCTTTAATTTTATCACTGCACTTAAAAAAAAAAATTAAAATTTTGTTAATAAGACATTCTGAGCTGCTATTTTGTTAATAAATTATTTTATATGTTAAATTTTCAACAATGTTAAGCATTGTAGATGTTCGCCCTTATTGCATCTTGAAAAGGTGACTGGGAAGGAGTCATTTTTATCTTAAAAATATCATACACAATAAGTATATTCATGGCCTGAAATTGGTTTTTTTTTTACCTTTTCTTTTTTTTTTTAATAAGCCATTATTCCTTGATTTAAATAAAGATCTGTATTTCTGATTAAGGACATCTGTTAGGAAACACCAAGGGCAGGTGTTGCTCCCTAGGGGAGGGTGGCCAGCAGCCCAGGATGACAGCAAGGCCAGCAGGGCAGCAGCCTCAATGACAAGGGTCTGTCCAAGAGCACCAGAGCGAGGGAAGCACTCCTGGACCAAGTGTGACAAGTTCACTGTGCTGAGGTGTGCCTGAGGTCAGGGTCAGAATCCACACCCACAGGGTGCAGATTGCTGGCTACAACACAGTCCTGTCATGGACCATGTACAACATCGCATGCTTGGATCCATCTCCAGCCAAATGGGGTAGGAACTCCTGCTGTAGCTTCTTCCAGCTGGCTCTCAAAGATCTTCAAAGCTGACTGGGGCTTCTGAGACACATCTTCTTTCAGAAAGCTGAACTGCAGGGCACTAACTGCACTCCCAGGAAGGTTTTGGCTCTGACAGTCTGCTGCACTGAATTGTACTTTACCTAGAAGAATGTTCAAGACCATTTTGTTTATGAGAAGTATCAGTAGAATATTGAGAACACACCAACTGAAATCCAGGCTAGGCAAGACAGAAACAAGATCTCAAGAGCAGAAGCACCTTTCAATAGAAATAGGTGGTGCCTGAGTTTATCAGTTGTTGAGACATGTTGTGCACAGGAATGAGAGTTCTGTTGGATTATTTATCCACTACTTCACTGAGGTTTTTCTCTGTGATATATGAATTAATTTATTTTTCTCTGAGACAAGGTAGTTGTTTGGGTCTATCTGTCTCTCAGGATGACTTCAAACACCAAGTGCAGTGCAAGTCTCATTAGTTGCACTTACCAGGAAAAAGAAATTAAAGAAAAATATTGTTTCTAAATTAGTGTTCCCAGGTTCCCACAAACTGCTTAGTGTGATTCAGGAATGCAGGGGGAAATACACTAATTGACATGGGTATCTTTTGAATCATACCTTTCTTATGTAAGTGAGGGCACACATAATTGGTGACAAAAATACTGCTGTTGATGTTTAAGTTTGCATAGTCAGTGGAGAAATCTCTCTCCAGTAAATTATTATTTCTTAAATTCAAAAGTATTTTATTTGATAAACTTTGAAGATAATAACCTATTTGCATACCAGTTTTACACTAACCTTCACAAGAAGTTGTGGGTTTTGTTCATTATCTAGAACTAAAGAAAAAGTATTTAAGGGGCATTTGATGGTACAGGCTTTCCAGAATCACTACTATAATAATTACAGTTAGGTTGTTTATTTTATGTCTTCCACTTAGAAATCCATTTTATATCTTCTGATCATAGTAAAGTGATTGTGAGATTTCTTCCGTTGTTGTTGAATAGAAGTCAGTTTATGTTGATCTCATCTTAAGTGTAATTGTCCTGTCAAATAATGTAATTATTGCATGTTTTACCAAAATATCTGGATTTTGACCACTGAGGGTGGCTGTCACTGTAGAAGCTGAGTTCAAGCTCATTTATTGATATCTCAGTCAAGAACTATTTTTTGTTGAAAACTAGTCCCCCAAGGAATCCTATATTCCACATAAGAGATTTTGGTACACTCCGTATCTTTTAAGGTGAACGTGTTGATTAAAGACAAACTTTCACAATTCAGTATGTGGCACTACATACTATTCTAGATAGTAGGATCAGAATGTGCTTAGCAGAGCAATGCATACATTTTTAAGAAGAAAATATTTTGTTAGAATCATAACAGTGGTTTCAAGACACTAAAAGGAAATTCAGGAAAGTAGCAGTCTGTTTTTAGGACTCAGAATTTAGAAGGGATTAAAGACAGGTCAAGGTTCACCATATTGCTTTGATGACTATCATTAGCAATTGTTTTCTATTCCAGGGACCTTTGAATTTAAGATCTTCCTCTCTTTAATGTTATGCTAATTGCAGGCACAACACATTTTATAATTGAACATTCTTTATGTTCTCTGTGAAATTTTAGTTTTAGTAATGGTGAAGAAGTTAAAATTAAAATTGAGTGTTATTGGTTTGGGTCTGTGGAACATAATTTAAAGGAACTGGAATTCAGACCACAGCTTAGATTGTAAGTTTTAGGAAAGGATTTGGAGAGAAATGTCAGCTTAACAATGTCAGCTTAACACGTGTCTGGTCTGTATGAACTTGCATTCACCTTAGACCTATGGAGCACAAACTTTTTCTTCCAGCCAGCTGCAATAGTCAGCCTGTTTGTAACCTCCTTGTAAGTGGAATTGTTTCAGCCCTTCCCCTGCCGACAGCAAAACATAAACATGAGGGACATTAAAATGGAAACAGGATCCTGGTCCTTTCTGTTTCTCAGTTTTACTTAGTAGTGACCTTTAACCCTCATTAAGATACTTTAGAAAGTTTGGGACTCCTTTTTTTGTATAGCTCATTGTGGGAATATTTAGGTTTGTTATGTTGTTTTTGTCTTAAAAATATTGAAATGCCGTTGGGCAGTTATAAAAAACATAAACCCGCATATTTATTTATTCTAAAAAAGATATCTGTAGCCAATATTTCACAGCAAATGGTCATTAGAGCCATCCCATAGTTACAAGGGAAACATTGACACTCAAATTTTACTCAAGAGGAGTATCAAAGTTTTGTCCAGGGCAAAACATACATTTGTATACACACTAATGGATACGAGCCCTAAAGAACATAATAATGTTCAGAAATTATCAGATATAGTTGTTTTATCTATGAAAATATAACTTAGCTTCATAAATACAAAACTATGTGTTGGAATTTGTTTAATGGTTTGCAATGTGTGTCAATGCTTAGCTATGTCCTTTGATTTGTTTGGCTTAGAAAATTCCTGACCTCTTGACAAATATGTGCATGCCTTAGAAATACACAGAAATGCACTAAACGTAAGACTCAATTTTAAAAATTTTGCCCAAGGAAGTTTGAATATCTGAGTCCTCAATTTCTAATGTTTCCATGGAGAATTCTTTCCCTTCAGTTAAAAAATTAATCATGCTTCCTCTGATTTAAATATGTTGAAGAGGAGCTATATTGACATATATGTGACTTCTTCTCCCAGAAAAAAATGAAAAGTGCCACTGAGAGATGTCCAAAAAATGAGGTTTTTAGTTGTTGATGATACTTTCTGCCTCGTTGGTCTATTTTTTGTATATAAAATGTAGCAAAATAATAGCTGTTACTTGCATGTTTTCACAAACTGCATTTAGGTACACACTTATGAAGTGAAATTATCTTATCAGAAAAGAAAATATTAAAAAAATTTATTTGATTTTCAGAAAACACCTTCCCCAGGGGATTGTTTCTTCATCATATTTATTCTAGTAAAACAGCTAGGAAATTTGTTTCTCTTTGTCATTATCTGTAATTCTGAATTATCACTCCATTTTTAAATCCAGCTAAAAATCTAATTTTAAAAAATGTTGTATTTTGTGCTACATTTTCAGAAAAGCAATTGTATTAAAAATATTTCCCTGCAGTCTTTAATTTGATTTTCTTTATTTCCCAGTTATTTTTCCTTTCCTCTTTATTCTTGTTCTTTCTATTGCTAAAATGAACAAAAGAAGTAGTATAAAAAGAGAGAACTGAAAAAAAAATGCAAAAAAATTCAAAACATCTTTGATTTTCCTTTTATATATCAGATGGAGAGATTGTTCCATATTTCCTTTCGAAGCAGGCTTTTATAAGGATTCTTTTATGTCAATGTAAAATACTTTATTTTCCTAATATCTAAGACTGTAGGGTATTTCCGACAGATGCTATGCTTTTTCAGATGAATTTCGGTAATGTTTTTTGAGGTGTTGAAAATTGTCCTCATCTTTGACAGTATGTTTGAACAGCTAAATGCTTTATTGTTGAAAATGCTTCCATTCCTATCTTGAGACCTTTTGGTTTCAGTACCTACTTATTAGCTCTTATATTTATCTTATTTAATGTGATTAAATGAAGGCAAAACACATTATGTCATATCTTTTATTTTGATATTCAAATTGTTTGGAGATTTTAATCTGATTAATTTCCTCAGCTTCTTTTAAGGAGGTAAAACAATGGTCTACATTCAACAATGATTACAGTGAAATCAGGGGTGAATTTGACCCTACCTCTCTAAATTTGCAAAATTAAACAGTTAAGTTTCTACTGAATTAAACAATTAAGTATCTACTGAAAACTGATGTTCTTTGTCCGCAGTTACCTTTTTTTTACTAGTGAGGTACAGCCTTCCAGATTTAGTCCAGATCATCATAATCCATACATTTTATGTCAATTAATGGTAACATTTTCACTTTTGTCTTTACTAATATTGGATGGCAAAGATATAATTCTTCATCAATGATTTTAGAGATTTTAGGTGGTTCAGAAAAGAAAAATCAAAAAATCTTGTGCAATGATACCTTTTAAAAAGTGACCTTGTCAAAGTGAGGCATTCTGACTTCAATTAAATTCAGAGTTAGTTGGTCCCATAGGTAATGCTGGAATATATAATGTTAGCTATTATAAGAATACTTTGCAAAAGTAGTTTAAAAAACCCTAAAAAGAATCCCCATTTATGCTGTGTTGGTTTGCAAAAAAAAAAAAAAAAAAAAAGGAAATCTTTACCTTTATATAAAGTAACCATTTATGAGGTCATTTTTGGAGTGTACTGTTACATAAAACATGAGGTCAGCAAGTAAAGGTAATTAAATTTTAGTAGGAGCAAGAGTCACCAAAAGGTTTTTTCTTTCATCCTACCCAGTCTAAAATACCCATACAATACATCATTAATATCCTTGGAATTGTTAATTATTTCAACACGAATAGAAGTATCAGGGCTGCTAGCTTAATTTAATACCCTCCTGGAGATTCCTGAAGAATGTATTATTTCTTTTATTATTTTGTATATTCAGGAGCAACAAAACATCAAGAAAATCAACCTAAACATGGAAACACAGTTCAGAGGAAGCACCTGTTTTATCCTGGATGAGAAATTTTCTCTGGAAATTTTCCATCAGAAAGTGTAATTCAACTAATTTCAAGTAAGTTCAGAGGAACAAACCTCTTTCCCTTAAGTTTTCTTGCAAAGAAGCCAATATTTTTCTCTTTTGCTCTTTTAGTTAAAACTATTTATTTAAAAATTTAATCAATTTTCTGCACATCAGAGAAAATTGTATTTAAAATTTAGCATTACATTGTTTTTGTATTAATGAGAAACACCAATTTTATCATAATAAAATATTTTATTGTCCTGAATTGGGATTTTATTTTGCAATAAGAATTTTAAAATTTGGGATTTTGAGGAAAATTTGAAGCAGAAAAAACATCAAAACCCTGCATATGAAATCCCAGTGTTTTCCTTAAAGCTTATTGATTATTTTTCTACCAGCATACCAGCATCATTCAGTATTTCACTACTCAGTATGGGACCATGTACAATCTTAAAAAATAGGGTTCTTGATTTACAGTAACACACAGCACACGTAAGGCTTGTGAAACATTCTATTTTATGGACATGTTCATTGGCACTTCTAAAGTTTAAGTGAGCTGAAAAATTAAGTTTAGTTTTCAGTCTCTAATCCAAGTGTGTTTCTCATAAAATAATATTCTTCATTTTCTTTCTCAGAATAACATTTAATGTTGAGGAAAAACTCAATGTTGGCAATTATATCTTTAATATATCTAAGTCTCTGTCTGCTATCTCAGTGCAGAAAGATTTTCTCTCCAATGGTCTTTTAACTTTCAAAGAGGTGATGTTTAAGGAGGCATCAAACCATGTGCAAACCTGTTTTGACGACTAGATTTTAAAAACAATGGTGATTTGGCAGATGTACAGTGCGGAATTGCAGGATTTTTAAAAAATATATTTTAACAGATAGTGATTACAATTTTTAATTAATGTGGTGACCAATAAATGTTTCTTTGTTCTGGTTTTACCATAGTAGATTTAGCTCCACAAATTGAGAGTAAGCTCTGGGTTTGTTTCTGGTAGGTTGAGAACTGTACTGTGAAAAGAGAGTTTTATTTCTCTCTTTTGTTTGTGTTCTGATTTGAAAAACTTCAAGCAGCTAATGGTTTCAATAAAGATTTTTCCCCAATCTGCAAGTAGAATTCCTGATAAGCATGATGAAGGATCTCATTGTAAGGAATTTATTTGTCCGCATTTAATGCCTGTAGAAAAATAAACGTCAGCTATGCTAGATTTCAGAAGAAATAACAGGATGCCTTAACCGTCTTCAGAGAAAGTGACTATTTATCTAGTTTCTGTATATGCTCTCTTATAGCACGAATTTTTAAGCTGATGGATTTCCACTGTGGACTTGAAGCATGTTAAGTATTTATAGAAGAGGTTTATTGAATTTGCAGGGTATCTCAGTAGGAAGAGAAGAAAGTGCTTTGAATTCTGGTTGCAACCCCTGATCTGATCCTTTCCCTAATATTCCTCAGATCACTCCTTGCCACCCACACATACTGTTTTGCTTAGTAATTTCAGGTTGGTTGAAATTCCTATTACAGTGGCAAGTATACATGTCTGTCTTACAGGTATTACCTCCCCTGCTCCTGTGACTAGACTGGAGTTTAGTGTGCAGACGTCAAGAGTGGAAAGGAATGTATCCCACTGCACACCCTTTCAGTGTGTCCTTTAAAAAAACTGTATAACGTTCAATTTTCCTTTTTTCGGTAAAAAGAGCTAATAATTCATCATCAGTGACTAGCAAGGTCATTGTTCCATAAAGCTGCTAATGTCAAGTGGAGAAAACAAAACAAATTAATTCTTCATCTTTTAAATAGAAAATGCAACTGAAGTTATTAAAATAACACTTTCAATATAAATTAGTGCAAGTAATCTCAATAGAAGACAGGTGTTGTTTGACCAGCTTCATCTTATTTGGCATATGGGAATACTTTTCAGTCATGAGAAACATGGGAGCATCCTTCTCCATAACTGTACAGTAAGCATGAAGAATTTCAGGTTACTGCGCACGTAATATGAGCAGCTAAACTGGTAACACATTTTCGTGATTGTACATTGTGATGATGACTGGACAAGTATTTTGTGATTTGATACTGCTTCTGGCAAAGTGAATGAATGCCAAGATTGCCAGAGCATCAAAGGAAACATTTTTAATTTAAGTAAGCATGCTGAGATGCAGCTGTGCCAATACATGCATATTTATTGGATCTGGCCAGGAGGCAAATGCGCAGCTAATTAAACCATAGTAGTGCTGGCTAAGGTTTGATTCTAAAGGCCTGGGTTGTTGAAGGCTTAGCTGAGATGATTCTGGTGGATATAGAAACAATTTAAAAATAAAATAACCCTAGGCAATGTTAAACTTGGACACTGATAACCTGGTAGTTAGTTTTAAATGGGATCAGGATACACTCTGGCAGTAGGCAAGCCTCAAGAAAGTCATATTTACACTATTTCCATTCAATTCCATGTTTTTGTTTGGGTAGCTACTAGTTGTTGCATCAGGATGCTATGACCAAGGTGTGCTCAAGAAATAGTTTAGCTCATACTTTGGTGAGCCATGTCAGCTGAACTATAAACAGGTCACCTACATCTTCCCAGGTGCTAGTAAACCTCTTTACAAAAGTTTCTTCTCATTTACCAGCACATAACAGGTAATCCAGTTTCAGAAAGTCCACTTCTATGGAAGTTTAGGTACAGTAGGTTTTCTAACTATTCACTAATCTGTGAAAGTTTTGCAAGAAGATGTGCAGAATGATGTTTTTGGTTTCTGAAAGGAATGTCTGTGCACTAGAAACTGCGCTGAGACACTGCTTACCCCTGGGTAGCTCAATGGCTGACTCTCAGCCTGCATTGGACTTCCAGGCCAAATTTTAAACAAGTGAAAATTGCATTTAAATAATTTATTTCTTGTAATTAACATTAAGTTTGAATCTTTATTATTGCAGGTAAAAACATCATATTAAAAATGAGAATTTATAATATTTTCATAATCCCAGGTAGGCAGCATCACCAGCCTCAGGCTTTAAAAGAGTCTGTTCTCATATTCTTCCTAATCACAAGACTGACTTAAAATTCCTGAAGTTTAGAAATAAATGCATAAAAATAAGATTTTAGTATTATTATTGTGTTGGCATTTCAGCCTTAGGGTACACATTTTTAAGGGCTTCCTCCATGACCATGGAGGCAAGCAATACATTAAAAAAATAGTGACTAAAAACTGAGTTTAGAAACTGACATAATGATATAACTATAGAAGCAGAAATTGTAAGAAATACATAAAATCTTTCAATACAGACAGTAAAATCCAGAGAACTGGAGCAGGTACCCATTTGATTGGGATATTTTACCCCTTCTCATGGGATCTTATTCTACCTCTTCTTCCACGAGTACAGTTAGTAAATTGGTCATTGAATTTTTATCCCCCTTGAGCAGGCTGTAAGGAAGTGTCCTATCTACTCCCCGACAGACTGTGTTCAGATCAACTTACTGCCTTGGAATGTAACTGAGAGAAGGAAGGGAGGAGACAGGAAGAAATAGCTGAACGTAAATTAAATAAACAAATAAATTCTGTAGCCTACTATAACCAAACCAAGATTGAGCGTGATTTGTTCCTTCTGCTTGCCCATGTGAGTTGTAAGGGGATTTTAATTTTTTTTTTTTGACCTTACAGCATAATATGTGTAGTCTAGCAAACAGCTACTTTTCACAATGAGTTATTCTGAACAAATTGTTGGTTAACCAGAGAAAATCAAACTCTGAGAACCAGTATCATTCCTTCTTAATCACAGACTCCCAGCTTGTTTATTTAGTGTCACCCATAGTCTGTCATGGCTGACCTAAAACTATCAGGAACAGCCACAATTGCAGCCAAGCATAAACAAAAATCTGAACTGAAGGTGCAAGGGGACTCCCATTCTAAAGATAAGATCTATTGCTGTAATAGCCCTTGATTATGATGACCAAATTAACAAAAAAAAAAAAAAAAAAAAAAAAAAAAAAAGAGAAAAAGACCAAACGTCAAATACACAGACACATTTCTGTTTATTTATACATGGAGGGAGGGAAAGAAATCATTTACAGAGAGGAAGACATATAGGGAATAGGGTTTCATTACATGTCAGTGTTTCTCAACAGTTTATAAAACATGATTTTGTGAAACTAAAGGTTTGCTTGTGGTCGTCTCTGTTTGCTTAATGACATTTTGTAAAGTGATAAAAATCACATGGAGATAGCAGAGAGAGAAAGGGAATCTGCCAGATGGTTATCTGTTGGTAGAATGTTTTTCACCCTTCCTTCCACCTACTGCACAGAAGCCCTGGTTTTACACTGAAGACAGATTTGCATTAGGAGATACCACATATGAATAAAAGTCTCATATATTATGCTTCAGGTGTGTGAAAGAATTGTAAATTGCTGGTGACACAGGTAATGAAGGTGACTCATGTGTGACAAAAGCTGGCTAGTTATTTAAAAGATGTGATTTTCAGACTACTTTTGATTTTCATTGTAATTAGTTGCCCTGAACTCATAGGGGTTTCTTTAAAAATAGGGAAAATTAAAAAAGATTTAAACACAAACTTTGAACATCCTGATGTATAGCCACTGCTACTATTGTGGGAAAAACTGCTTGCGCTCCTCTGCAGTCAGGCCAAGGGCTTGGTCACTTGGCCATTTTAAAGGTCAGTTCCTGTCTTTAGCTTAATGCTCAGTATGTTACAAGGTTTCATTCCTTATTGTTTAAGTTAATTAAATCTTCAAAGCTCAAAACTTCAGTGGGGGTAGTTTTGGGAGTTTGTGCTTTAGAAGAAGTAGTCTGCACTTTTATTAACATTTGCTGAGCAGATTAAAGGAGGGAAGAATAATAATGAGATTACTCAACTAGTGTATTTTTGTTCAAAATGTGTAAATTCAAAGCTCTATTAGCAAATAGATGTCCTGAGAAATTTTATAAATATGCATATTTCAGAAATTATTTTGATTTGACCCATATTTCTTAAAAACTCCTGAAAATTTAAGTCCTTATTTTTTCTGCAATTAACAAAACCTTAGATATGTTATGTCTCAAGTCTCCTGTATTTCCTCTCCATCTTTCTTTATTAATTTCATTATTTTTTTAATCAAGCTGCATTGACTATTCAGCAGCATCAATGGTCTATTCAATGGCAGCTCTTAGACCCTTAGAAAGTACCCAAATGCTAGTCATGCCTCATAGCTTCTCACATACTAGCAAAAAATCTGTTTGATAACTATAGAGCAACATTAACTTTCACTTGTAATCCAAGCTAAAAATTCTTACCTATTAGTTTAGTCTGTCACCACTTAGGCACAGGCAGTAACTATCTATCTGACCTTTCTGTTTGACTGGAGAGAACTGTATTGTTCTGTGTTCTGTATAGGAGAAATGCACAAAGTATTGGGGGCTTAGGCATATTGATTAAAAAGCAAACAAACAAACCAACCAACCCCTTCCCCCCTTATTTGGTTTCAAAATTAATAAAAATTCTGCTTGGAGCTCATGTGAGGTATATAATATTTACTTGTTAATTATTCCTCTCTTTTCTTGACCTGCAAAGGATGTATCTTGATTCAGGCCTTTACAACAAAATGCATTTGGGAACCTCGGTCTTAAAAAACCCCAACCAACTAAAAAACCAACACAAACAAACAAACAAACAAACAAACAAAAGTGGATATGGGGAAGACATCAAAGAGTAGTATTTCATGGAAATTTCAAATTCACATTTTATAATTTCCTGGCCAGGAAGAACTCTCTGGAAAAGTCCCTTAATGTAAAACCAGCATGCCTGTGCTGAATGTAAGCCCAGAAATACATTCTTAATGAAAGGGGCTTAGGAGGAATGTATTATGGAAGTGTTGAGCGCTCATCTATTCTTATTTATTTCATTATAGGGGAAGATATCACTTTGAGAAAAGCCATGTGGAATTTGTTGCTTATATTTGTATACTCAAAATGAAACATTCTTTATAATTGTCATTTTAGACACTGTTATTTGGGTCTGCTGTGACTGTCCAATGTTCATCTGCTGACAAGGAAAATGTCTTCTTGAAACTGCGTGGGTTTTATTGACCCAGAAATAGATCTAGACTACTTTTGGTGGGTTAAATAAGGAAAAAGGAATTCTCTCTGGTAAACAAATCTCTGTAAGTCTGATATGAAGATCTCCAAGTAATTGCAAGCTGGCTGAAGGAATACATTTCTTCCCCCAGGGCGACATTACACCTTAACTGGCAGCAGTTTAGCCCAGACTAGCAGGTTTTTGCATCAATCTCTCTTCCTGGGTTACTGACCAGGGCCAGGTTTGGCTTTAGACTTGAGTGTTCTATTGAAAGTAAAAGCTTAAGAAGAATTTAGATATCAAAGTACTTAGCATGAATACATGCACTTTAATAAGTCGGCTGCAGAGAGGCAAATGCTTTGTGAGGGTAAAATGTCATTGCTATGGTTTTCCATAGGAGGAATTGTTAACCTCTGCTCTTCTAACACTTGCTGCTTCTGGCACTTTTTCTCAATGAGGACATTTGTGAAGCTAGGAAAGATCCTGGAAGGAGAAGGAATCTGAACACATGCAAAGCTCAGTATAGGGGTGAAATATAAGCTTTCAGCAGCGTAGAGCCACAGTTCTGTACTGTGGCTGAAAGTTGTTCACCCTTGAAAGCTTTTCAGTGGTCAGGCTGAAATATGTGTCTTGGTGAGTAACTAGTGAACAAGTGTCAGCAGCAGTAAAAATGCCAACACATTTCACAATTCTTTTGGCTTTCTTAACACAGACAAGCATGTTTACTGAGGTTTATTTTGCCAAGGTACTAAATTGATAATGCTGTGAATCCCACATAGCTATATGTTGGGTACTGACTCTATACCATTATTTATTCCAAAGCCTCAGAGTCAGTTCTTATTTACAAATAACTTGAGATAGCAAGCAGCTGATGAATAATTTTGCCCTGCCATTTTTCAGCATGTATAGTATCCTGCAGCTTTTGTAAATATATTTAGAATTACTTTATTCACTATTTAGTGATTTAATTCTCCTACTTACAAAGTATGATTTCTTTTGGCCAGTCTAGTAGCCAGTGAATACACACGCTGAGTGTATTCTTTTGCAATGTCAAAAAATCACTATTATCTATGATTTTCAAATGGTGATTTGCAAAGAATATGTTGTCCAAAAAGGCAGTGACTCCTCAGCTTTTGTTGCTGCTTCTTCATTTTCAGCTGCCTCATTGCAAAAAGAAGTAAAGTACAGCATTCAAATGGTGCTCTTCTTTTTAGCAAGTAATTGTTGGAATTGCCATGGACATGTAAAACAATTGCAAATGAAAAAGGAAGGAGCCCACAATAGAATCTCTTCTTTAAGATAGATATTACAGAATATCACATCTGATTTCAACAATTTTTCTTTATAAAAGACTTTCTTGAAGTTACTCAGACACTGGAAATATAAGACAACTGTGTAATACTATTTACCTTTATTCACTCATTAAAGTATATAGAGAGAGTCTGACTAAATTTTGGTTCATAGTATTTGGGTAAGTCTTAAAAACAGCAAAACTTTGTGTTAGTTCATCTGCATTTAGTTTTAGTTCAATCTGTGTATAGTTTTACTGTGGCAAACACAGTAAACATATGATTATATTTCTCATTAGTTATTTGGGATTATTCTGGTCAAACTAGAAGAAAAGATTTGTTGTCTTTTTTTAAGGCACATTTTTAAGCTATATTTCCCTGGTTTTAGAATTTCATAACTTGACAGGAAAAAAGTGATTTTGGTTGAAATTGCAGACAAGGTCTCAACTGCAGAAACACTTCACTCCAAATTTCAAAACACTGTGTCATATTCAAATAATGCAACAAATCATAATGAAGCCAAATTAGAATGGGATGCCTCTTAAAATGGACAAGTTTCTCCAGGAATTCAGCACACTTTAAGAGACAGGCTGTGTTAGATCAGGCAGTTGTCAGTGCCTGTACCTCAGCGAAGCATTTTGCCTCATGCTTACCTCAAATGTGTGACTTGTTTCTGGATCATGAGTGAATTTCAGAGTACCTTGTTGAGTTGAAGATTTAAACCCCGTGGTTCAAGAAGAAATCCACTCTTTTTGCAGTTTCTGATAGACTTAGACTTGGGACAATACGAATGTATACTAGAACCCAGAATTCTGTTAAACACTAATGTGATAAAATTACTGATTTATATGGAAGCAATTCCTGGTATATGACCATTTCTCATTTCTCTCCTTTTCTTTATTAAATAGGCTTATTCATCCAGCCATATATGCAGACAAGGATGCTTCTTTGAAAAGAGAATTTATGTTGCTTGACATTCCTTTTATTCCATTAAAGTTGGATAAATAATAAGGCTTAGTTTAACACAAGAAGCCGTATTCTAGTCTTGATAGACTAATGTCTCAGCAAGATATTCATCCACAACTGATGAGAAACTTTTTTTGGAACCTGTTTGTTCTAGAAATAATGTTCTTTGTCCACATCAAAATCCTTCTTCCTTCCATAAAAAAAAAAATCATTATAATAAACCAAAACATTTATTTCAAGTAAGTTTCCTAGATGAATCATACTTGAAAATTCATGGCAAAATAATGAATAACAAAATTTCAGATTACAACTTTTGATTTAAAGTTTCTTTTACATTTTGATCCAATGTTAAAAAACATGGCTGTTAAATTTTGAAATTTTCTCAGAAAAGCTTTTTCTTGATTAATAGGTACAACAAAATTGAAACTTTTTAGAAAGTAAATAAAACAGTTTATTTCTCAGTTTCCCTCTTCTTCCCTTGTAACTCACTGCATAAACATACCTGCAAGCAATTATAAAATAACATTCGACATCATATGAAGTTCTTTCCTAATATATTGATATTTCGTTCAGGCTGCAACTGTGGTAAATATTTCTCTCCTTTTCTGCTCCCTCCCTACTCCAAATCTTGGGTGTTTTCTATGATTCTGTGTCATTGTGAGTAAAATGTCAATATGTGTAATGACACAGCACAGTGAAAACACATATTTTCATATTCATGTAAACTCATGTAATTGTAAATTAGGCTGTGCCACCCGCTATCATAACATACTTCATGTGAAAAGATGCTAAATTTACTTGACCTACTTTCATCTTCATGTTTAGGAAACAGGGTATAAGAAGTAAACAAAGTAGTTGTGCCTCATGCAGGAGATGATTATTGTTTGAATTTATGATTCATGCCTTGAGCAAAATTTTGTTTGTGGTCTCATTTGCAACCATAATTTATATCTTTACTAGGGATATACTGTGTATTTGGGAGGTTATATATTAGGCATGCTTTGTACTGGAACAGTATTCTAGCTTTGGGTATAGTATTTTCCATGTTTCTGGCAGGTATAAAATTTTTTGGCATAACATTTATTGTAGTAAATATGGAATTTTAATTTATTTTTTTTTGGAATTGCAATTCCCCTTAGGAATGTCCTATTATATATACATCAATGCGCTTGTTACAGCTAAATCAAGCTAGTATTTAAAAGAGTTGCTAATCCTACAAACAATGAGTCATAAATGCAAGTATTTACTTTTTCAGTATTTCCTAGACACAGTGCTCAATTTCTAATAGTGAATGTTTCATTTAAGTTAATTTTATTTTATTTTCATTTAACCCAATCTAAACCAAATATAGTTAAAAATTTCTGAAGTCCAATGAAGTCATCTTTGCAGAGAAGGATGCTGATTACTAGAATTGTTCTATTATCTGGTAAAGCAGATTGAATAAACTTAGATCTGTTAAATGAAAATCTATGAAGAATGTAGATTTGGAGAAAAAATAACATGGGGGAAAACAATAGATTGCCTAATATATAATAATGCATTACCACAAACAGTCATTACAAAATGGACTTTTCTATCTTTAATGTTTATAAATCTATTATTCTCTTTGGATTGCTGTTTACTGTGACATTCCTGTGAGCTGTCAGATAAAGTCACAATCCATAGAATCACAGATGATATGCCTGATCCTTTTTATTTTTTTTTTAGTGCATCTTTCCTTCCAAATTCTTTACAGATAAAATCTGGTTTTGAAATACAGGAATGCAGTTACTAACCCTCAGGTAGCAGGACTGCAATAATTTCACCTTTGTGTTTTGTCTTTCAGAAGATAGAAAATTCTAATTCTAATACCCTGAGGAGAAAGGGGGTTTTAATTAGCCATGGGACATCCACGGGAATCTACACTCTGGGAAGACTGCACATGGATCCTGACACCTCCAGCAAAAAGACACAACGTCTGACCTTGTCCCAGAATTTCTGAATTTCTCACTGTCTGCCACAATATCTAATTCCTAAAAGAGTGGTTTTCAGGAACTGTCACTGGTCTCCTTTTCTTTGCCTAAATCATAGTAGTAAAATTTAATGAAAGCGAGGCGTGTTGTATTCAGTATCTGCTAGTTCTACAACTAGTCATACAATTCTTTCTTTCACCTCCTAAATCTGTGGACTCCTGACTTCATTAGATGATTAAGGAGACTTTAGACCTGACATGGTGCCCAAGAAGAATGCAGTGAAGATCTCTACTTGTACCTTCACCTTTAGTGCTCTTTAAGCTTGGGAAGAAAACTAGCACACCCAGTATGTAATGGAAAGTGAAAGGCAAAATGTTTTGCCTTCTTGTCCTCTTTCCAACCTTCCACTCCACTACTGTGGAAAAAGAAAAGAGGGTTGCACAATGGTGATCAAGGCGGAGGTGGTGACCCATTTTTCCTCAAATGGGAATCTGGGATCCATCCTTGTTCTGCTCCTTAAGAGAACTGAGAAGCAGCAAGTCTCAACAAACTCATGCTACTCAAAGGCATTGATACATGAGAGAGTAGAGTCTTACTGACTAGTTAAAGGAGCATGCCAAATTACTTTTCAAAGACAGAATCATTTCACCTACTTGTGAGAGCTAAATTTCAAGAATATTAAAAGGAAGAAAATTACTGCATGATAGGGAGCTGCCATTGTAATATGTGCTGCTTAGTGCTCGAACATTGTAACTGTCAAGCTGATTCTATTATGAAAAAGGGAGTAATTTAACATTATTTAATATTCACAATATGCACATATTGAATGGAAGTGTATGTAGAATGTAAGGCCCTATTTCAGCATAAATGAAATTTTAATCACAGGAGTACTTCTATTGGTTTTAATAGGATAACTCTTATTCTCACTTTTATGCATGTGCATAATAAATAAGAAGTTACTAACGAATATGTTTAAAAATCACTGTGGTATTAGTTTCAAGATAATATAGAAGATATTCTAACTTCTCAAGTGCTTCTTACTCAGTTTGTGGGGTTGATTCTCCATTCCACATTGCCTACCAATGCCAGTTTTATTCTGTTAGCTATATCAGGGCCTTCCTTTGGTACATGGGTAGCATGAAAACAAATGAGAACAAAATTTAGTTTAATTGGGGTATTTCCAAGTAGTGAAGGTTTAATGCCATCATAGCAAGTTAGCTGACTAGTGCTCAGATGGGAAAGATGCAAAATGTAGGAGGATTCTACAGTGTGTAACTACAGTCAGTTCTACAGCATGTAACTGTAGAACTGGCTACTTTGCAGGTTGATGCTTGAAATGTACAAGATGTGGCAAATAGTATAATGATTTACCTTAATATTCTGGTAAAACACATTAGGAACATCAGTCGCTTTGGAAAGGTGCTCAGAAAACCCCTGTAGTTTCTCCAAGGATCTACAGATAGCCAATAATTCATAGAAATCCTATCTGTTTTGGAGCCTGCCTGCCAGCACCATTTTTGTCTGCTTTGAGTCTTGTCAGGTTTCTGCTTCTGCATTTTGTTCAGTGATTGCAATATGATATGAAGACATATCTTTGGGAGTAGAAAGTGGCACCTAAGTAAGATTTGCTCACCCTTCTGTCATCTCCAGCCCCTCCATGGCTGCATAGGTCAGAGCCTACCAGCTCGTTCTCTACTGCACCCTTTTCATCTTGCTTTATTCACTGTATAACAGTAAAGCATTGGCAGATTAGTCAAGGAATATTTTTATTTTATATTTTATTTTATTTTATTATTTTATTTTATTGAGAAGTAAATCTGTTTAAGGGCTAGTTTACTCCAGCTAGGTGAACTATCTTCTTAGTTAGGACAGTAATATTGAAAAGGGAGAGAACTTGCCAATAGTGACAATAAAATAGCAATGCTGATTTATTCTATGAGATATATATAATTTAAAAATTGAAATACCATGAAAAGACCAAATTAAAGTTATAAATACAGATGGTTATCCTCCAACAGATTTTAGAAAATTAGTTTTCTAGACTATCATGGTATTTTAGTAGTAAGTGCTAATATTAGGAGAGTGACATGAAGATATCTGAAGGCATTAGGTCTAATCATCCATGTTTCTTCAATAGAATAGGAAAATTGTGGCAATATCTCTTAAATGACAGGCTTAAATATCTTCAAAAGCAGTGTAAATTTTGGACTTCAGCGAGTATTTTTAATGTTACTGCCTTTACATAATTACCTTAATGTGAAGAAAGGCATATCATGCTCCATTGCTCCTTGTGTGTAATTTAAGGGAAAAAAAAATTCTATAAAAAGCTTCTTAGCTTTAATTGAGCAAAAGAGTTCATACGGGATCTGGAGTTGCAGCTCATAATTTCGGTAGACAGGTAAGGCTGCTGTGTGATGATCCTAATTAAATTATATAAAAGCATTGAACTAGATGAACCAAAGTAGCCGCTCCATCAGTTCAGCAGGTGAATTGAGCTTGTGCAGGAGCCTGAATTTTCTCGCCCGGCTCCGCTGCTCGCACGGCTGAGCGTGCCTGGAGCCGCTCTGCCGAGCTGGTGTTGGCGCTTTCGGTCCATAGGTGGCAGCATTGTCAGCGTTTGTGGCGGCTCGGGATGCTTCCAGGAATTCTGCGCTCTCTCCAGACCTCCCCCACTCACAGCGCTGTGTGATCAGGGCCGAGTTAACATCATTACATACTCACGTCAGGTGAAATAAAATAGACTGAAGTGTCTGGGCCAAAAATTAGGCTGTGCTTCTTCGGAGTTCTATTCCTTCCTTTTTTTCCTTTTCCTTTTCCTTTTCCTTTTCCTTTTCCTTTTCGCTTTGCTTTCTCCTCTCCTCTCCTCTCCTCTCCTCTCCTCTCCCTCTCCTCTCCTCTCCTCTCCTCTCCTCTCCTCTCCCTCTCCTCTCCTCTCCTCTCCTCTCCTCTCCTCTCCTCTCCTCTCCCCCTCTCCTCTCCCTCCCCCTCCCTCCTCTCCCTCCTCTCCTCTCCTCTCCTCTCCTCTCCTCTCCTCTCCTCTCCTCTCCTCTCCTCTCCTCTCCTCTCCTCTCCTCTCCTCTCCCTCCCCCTCATACTGAGATTTAAAGGTCACTTTCATGTGAATGCACCAAAATCTTCACCTCACCAAAGGAAAAGAAAAAACCCACAAGACTGAGTGAGACACTTACTGTCTGTACAAACTTGGCATTCTTTGTTATGGAAAATAGAACTTTATTGTGAAATGATCTTCACCAGTGGAGAAGTACATTCTGTGAGAGTCATTACTCTCTCAGGCTTAAAATTCATGACTTCCAGATTTCTCATGTGTGTAGCTATTTGGTTCAGGACAGGGATTTTTGGGATAGATTGGGGTGGCAGATGTGGGGGTTTGTTTTGTTTTGGGTTTTGTAGGGGTTTTTTTTGGTTGGTTTTTGAGAGCTCTAGCAGCCCCGGTCATTGGATGAGTCCTGTTTCTACTGATCTTTTGGCTTACTATCAAAAAGCAGAAAAAACCCCCTACATTTCACAATACTTGAAGATTTTTTTCAAGATAACATGACATCGAGCATCAATTTCCCTTTTTAAAAAATATTTAAGTTAGCTTTATTTATCTCACTTCTTAAAGTTAGCAGAACTATTGGAGCACTGGACATCAGAAAGACTAGGCAGTGATCCCTTTTGCATTACATATCTTTTCATGTACTATTTTCATTACATTTTTCTTTCTGTGCCATCTTCTTTGATGTTGTAATTAAAGACATCATGAGGTCATACTTTTTTACTCCTTATTCCCTTTTCCCATTCCTCTTTTATTTCCCCAGGGAAGGAAATTCTGAAGTAGAGGTTGAAGAAATGGTTTCAGTGTTAAAGAAAATATAAGCCAAAGTTGTTTCCTTAATAAATATAATTAGATGTATACATTGCATTTTCAAGAGCTAGTACTGATGTTGGGACCAGCTCCTTAAATAAAATAGGACCTCTGTAGTCTCTGGAGAGAACATGCATAAAGCAAAGTAAATGATTTTCTGTCAACACTAAGTAGACAGGTGCTTACATTGAACAGCATTCTAATATGTCTCTGAATATTTATGTCTTCTTTTTCGAATGCATTGCCCATGAATGTCACAGCTGTCAAACGTCTGTATACAAGAAGATAAAAAATGAAATTAATAAAAGGCAGATCAACATTTCATTTGTTTAGGCCACTTTTTCATACAGCATTTTACAGAGGTTAGTGATGTTGAGATGCTTGGGTATACTGGCAAATTCTAAGGGCTGAGTGAAATGCAAAGCAGTTAGTTATATTTTGTGTATGCCTAGTTATACTTCCTATTATTTAACCTAGACATTATCAGTGAAAATAATGACTCAAAGTTCTAAAAGGTTGTTCCTTTATCCTCTGTCCATTTTCTTCATGGATGGGGATCCTGGAAAGTTTTGGCAGCTCACTACTGCCATAACTAGAAGCTTTTTTGGTGGAACAAATTCTGAATCAAACTCTGCAATGTGCAGGGACAGGTGAGCCACCACTGCTGCCTGAGAACAGTTAATGGAGAATAATTTCAGTTTTAAAATAGTTCAAAAAATTTAAATACTATGCATGTTAAAGTAAAGTTACGATTCATGGCTAACTGTGAAGATGCATCCATGCATCTTTGCAAAAATTTGAACATCTTAATGATAACATGACTTTCATTTTATACAGAATGGCACTGAGAGAATAAGAGGAAAAACCCTAAATGGGCATAGATCAGCATTATTCACCTTGTATACAAATAAATTGGTTTAATATGTGTTTCCCATTGACACACTTTAAATGCTCCTTGGGTTTAGTGGTGCTTTCACTACAGGCCAGTCGGCATTCACACACTCAAATGTAGATGCCAGAGGCTGGATACCTCCTATTTGTCTGTTCCTTGGTAATTACTTTGTTCTAAGGTTTCAAGTTACCTTTGAAAAGCCTCAAGATTTTCTTACCATCTCCCATATGAGCTTAGTAGATAGACCACTTTCCAGTCAAAACAATTCAACATATCGTTCAAACGGAGCTATTCAAGCTATTGCAGTACAAAGAACAATGGACAATGTTCTCAAAAAATTTAAATGATGCACAGAGGTTTGTAACATTACTGTGAAAACATCAGCTTGGAATCATATAATCACAGAATGGTTTGGGTTGGAAAGGACCCAAAAGTTCATCTAGTTACAACCACCCTGTCATGAGCAGTGACTAGCTTCAGAATTTTTTCTCAATGTAGCTGTTAAGACTAACGTCCAGAGTTTCTGTGATACATGGATATCCCACATTCTGGAGCCTCTGCACAGGAGAAAGTGCAGCTGGAATTTGTGCAGGCAGGCACGTGCTTGAAGCGCAGCCATAGCGAAATGAAGCACACAGCCATAACAAAAGCTATATTATGCTTTCATCATAAATTTTCTGTCAGACATACACTAAACTGCTCCTTGGCAGCTCTTATCCCTCAGAAAATTTGTCCTAAGCAATCATCAGCAGAGGAGACAGCACACAGAACTGAGTAAACGAGTACAGAATAACAGGACCAAGGACATCAGGGCCAACGAAGTGGTACAGTTGGCTATGAGACGAACAGATACTTGAGGGAAAATAGCAATAAGTCAAAAACAATGTTTCATAAAAGCATATCTCCCAACAGATTCCAGTAAAATATGGGACTGTTTTTCCTGCAAGCTGTATATGGAAATAGCTGGAAATCTTTAGATCTTGCATGCATTTTCCATAGAGACACAATTCTTGCTCTCATTCCAGCTACAGATCCTAGAAGGAGATGATATTTGGAAACATCTACATCATGAACTGGTTTCCAAATTAGGCCAGCATTCTTACTGTTTTATTTCCAGAAAAGAGGTAGAAGAGTCCTTTAATTGTCCTTAAAAATTTTTTAGCTGATAACAGAATACATGTTTGTGATTTTCAGGATATGAGTAGCATCTGTTTCAGCTTTGAAAGTTTCAGAAGATGGAGATTTTTTGGTTTAGCTAGTTATTAGAAATAATTTAGAAGACACTATGGTCTTGCAGAGATAAGCTTGGAAATGTTTGCTTCTTTCTGGGATAACAACCCTTAAAATGTGTTGTTACTTTTGCTGTTGGCAAATAAGGCCAATGCAGAAATGCATAAAACTGAGAACAGTAGATACATTTATTTGGTAAGAATCTGAGGTTTCTTTTATCCAAATTAGTGTTAAAATTTAGAAAATAAAAAGAATTGGTGTCGTCAACAAGATAAATACAGAAACAAGAGGAAAAAAATCCATTCTGAAAGTATGTATGCCACAATAAACTTCTTCATCTAGAGTGAAAGAATATTTTTAAACAGAAGCTTCTTTAAAACAATCAATTTCACTTAGGGCTTGTTCAATCAAAATATTTTCTTTAGTAATATATATTTGATGTACATGTCTCTTGTGGTTACATTTCAAGAAATTTAGGATATTATGTGAAGTCAGATTATTATCATTTTGACTAAATGTATCACATAAGCAACATAACATAAAAACCCCATGCTTCACTGTTAAGAAGTGGACTTTTCCAGGAACATTGGGATAACATATTGTTTCAGAAATAGACCACATTTGCTGCATTGCCATGTGAAACTGCTGTGTTTTTACTATGATTCTTGCCTGAAAAATAAGTATAGAGATCTGTGGGCTACTGAACTCAGACTCACAGGCATAACTAAGGGAAAAATATCTTGATAAGAAAGGACGAGCCTTGCAATTGAAAATGCTTTGAATAAAAGTGCTGCTAGCTTTCAAAGAAGATATTCCCAACAATATCTTGAGGTATGTGCCATAATTTGCCTCTTTCTCTGCAAGTTATTTTATTCTACCTAGCAATTTTTTCATTGAGATCAGATCAGAGATAAGTGATGCCTTAGGTCGCAGAGAAAAAGTAAGTTTCAAATTTCTTTGTGTCTGATTTCCTTTGCTCTCAATACACATTGAAAATAGGTTCTGACATTTTAAATGCAAATTTCTTTTTGTCTTTAAAATGTTGACTTTCTGAGTATCATTTAAAGGAGAAAGAACTATTTACTGATTTGCTTTCCATATGTTTTAGGTGAAATCGGTTCTACAAAGGCAGTACTGTGATGAGTTGATTCACAATGCTGAGAACTCCCGTGTTAGCCTGGGCCTGGATTTCAGAGTAGCAGTTTATTTTTCCTTCTGACCTCAGTAATTCTGGGCCTCCAGAAGAAGAAATCTGGGGTTGTTGCATCCCCTTAGCATCCCCCTACTCTCACTGACATCAAGATGCTCTGCAGCAGTAACCACGTCCTGTATCTCAACATGATGGAGGCAAGTTTGTCTGCGCTGGAGTGACGCTTTGCTATTAACTTTAAAAGATTTTGTATACTTAAGCCATGTGGGTAACTCCAGCTAACTGTTTAGGCTTTATTTAAATATTAGTGTGTAATGTTAGGGGTTTCAGGCCTCCACTAGAACGAGTATAGGGGAAATTGTGCCACATTTCAACTGGGCTGCAGTGCAAGCACTGTGTCGCCACCCAGATTAGATCTCAGTCACTTCCAATAAATTGCCACTGACACCATAAAATACCAAATAATCCATTGAGAATATTTCTTTGTGTAATGAAATCATATCTAGGTTGAAATTTCATTAATTTCAATAATTGATTCGTTGTTAATTCCAAATATGCTGGTCACAAAAGTTTCAGTGGACCATAAAATTGAAAAGGGATCATTTGGGTCAAACATGATGTTTAACTTAACAAGAAAAGAATTGTTTAAATTATATTTCTTCTTAGACCAATTTTATTTTCCAAATAACTGGGGAAAAATGAGGCTCATTTTGTTTGCATGATTCTGTTCTTTAAACAACCATTATGGATTAAAAGTCCTTGTCACTAGCTCTATTTAGAACATAAGTCCTGTTAATAGAGAAACCTTTGGTAGTTCTGGACAGGCTGTGAAAGAATGATGATGAAAGTAATTGAAACTTCAAGGAGGGAGAGAGTAAGTAACAATGTAATTACATGAATTGGAATTATTCCAGGTTCCTACAACTAGAAAATGCCAAAATGCTACTTAGCAAGATATTTCTATTAAAAAATTATAAAAGTTTCTACAGTTGTGCAGCAGCAAATCTTCAATCTTTAGCATTCACTCTGACAGACCTTCTATTCCCACCTGGGCTAAGTAACTTCCCCCTTCTTCAAAGGAATGCTTTAAACTAGCCTATTCCCGAAAGAGAACAATGCCTTTTCCTGGAAATCTTCAGCTGTTTTCACCACCACATTGACTTTCCTGCTTAGAAACAGATCCCCAGTGAGCAAAATTCCTCCACATTAAAATCCCACCTAATTTCGTTTCCAGTTTTCAAGAAAAATACATACATTCAATATATTTCTACTTATAGTGCTTTTATAGTAAAACTTTATTATACAGTCTAAAGATATATTGGACCAATTACTATCAACCATTTTATGATAATGTTACAATAATATTGCAACCTATTATATTATAATAATTACACAAATAACTCTCCACTGGCACAATCTCTTCCTTAATGGATTTTTCCCTACTAGTGTTTACCAAGTTCTAGAAGTTCCAAAATCTATTGCAAACTCTGGACTAAATTACATCCATAATTATGTTTATAGTACATTATATAAGACTTTTGTATATAAATACTCAACATGTATTGTAACATATAAATTGAAATTCTTTTATTTTATCCAGTGTTCTGTACTATATGGAAACTGTTGTGGTGGCACAGCGCATATTTCAAATCACAGAAAAGAGGATCTTCACTGATCTGAATATATTTTAAAAACTGTACCTCCTCAATCTCTACTGTTATAAAAGGAATTGTAATGACACCATGAAAATATATGGTTAAGACAGATTTGTAACACGATGATTCAGCAAGTATGAAGAGACATAGAACATTTTTGTGTATGCTACTTTACACTCATTCTTCCTGGGAGAGTGACAATAATTTAATGTCAAAATTCCATTTACTGTGATTGGTACTTGGGTTGTTTTAGAGGAAAAACAAAGGTAATAAATCACGTTTTCCAGGAATATCCTTATTTAATTTTCCAGTTAAAATCTAAATATTCGTAGTTATACATATTTGCTAACTCTGGTATGGGACTGGGCCTATTTAATTCCAAGCAGTAACAGTTAGTGTGTGTTTTAGAAAACACATTTAAACACATTAAAATTCAAATATTCAAAATTTCAAGGCTGTTGGTCTTCCTGAAAGTGTAGTATGGGATATTTTAAATTGCATTTGTTCTAAGCCTGAAGAACTACAGTTTTAATATAAAGTATAAAAGTTGAAAACTGCTGGTTTTGGCAACAGCTACCTTGTGTTTGCGCATATAATTTTTTATATATATTTAAAATGCATAGAAGAAAGTCTATAATTCTTCTGAGAAATATTTCTTAAATTGCCCTCAACTTTTACAGGTTAATCAAATAGAATACATTGTTTAGCCAAAGAAATGTTGAATATTCTAACCATCTGTCAATTCTAGTGTTAAGGGACACAAAGAGAAATAGAAAAACATGAGCAGCAGAAAAAAGATTTAAAAGTTCTGTTTACTGATGGCCAGGTTTTAATTTTTCTGCCAGGATTTCAATTTGCAAATATGCAACCTCATAAAATTATTCAAATAATGCCTAGTTACTGACTATTAAGAAAGAGGAAGGATGGTTCTGATGAAACAAGCAGGTTGCTTAATGTTGGTAACAAAAGAGCATTGTCAAGGCTTTCTTAGTGTTGGCTTGTATTTAACACTACTAAGCTGGTTTATACAGTACTTTGTTCATCAGAGACACAATTATATTTTGCAACATCATAATGAAGATAATGTGAAGAGTCTTTTTTTAATTTCATGTGATTGTACTTTGTACAGATAGCCTGGTTACCTCATAGTTATTGCTCATTTTAGTGATCAAATAGGTATTTTTGCAATATTAAAACTGTTTTCCAGGTTGTACAGAAACTGCTGCATACTGCCAAAAAGTTAGAAAACTTTTTTCTACAATTTCCTAAAAAACCAAATTCTTTGTTGTTATTCTTTTGTTAATTGCAATTATTTTGGAATTGCATTTGTAATACCTTAATTCAGTTTTACACACTGCCTTTGCCATTGCATTCAGTGCATCCACTTTGGAAAAACAATGACCTGAGTTAACTTGGACAAGATCTAAATGTCTGATTTCAGGAAAGCTGAATATCTAAATATTTCAGTTTGCATTTAGGAAACCACTATACCAGCATGTCTGTGAAATATTGCAGTCAATGCACAGTAAAAGCTCACAGATTTTAATTTTGGGGGTGGAGAAAGGAAGAAAAGAATAATTTTTTTTAAAGGATAATGAAACATGAACACAAAGTTTATGCTCTCCTCTCAGTAAAAATCCCAGATGTATTGAAGTGAGGTTTTTTTTCAGAAACTGTAATGTAATTAATTCGCTTTTCTCCCAAGCTCTGGCTAGAACATTGCCATATTTCATCTCTGCTTTTCTGAACACTTCCCTTCTTCCACTAAACTTTTATTTATTAAGAAAAGATACTGGAACACACTCTGTTGTAGTTCTGTAACATTTCAGCAAAGCTGTTTGGATTTTAATTGAATTATTGTAAGTGGTTTTGGGTTTATATTGTTGGAGCTTTAACATGCAAAATCTTCATGTAGGGGATGTTTTCATATGTTCACACAACTGATTTCCCACTACAGTTTTAAATTTTATGAGTTATTACAGAAACTTATTTACCCATATCCTGAGAATCTGTCATATAAATACTTTTATTGGTCTGAGTTTTGGTGCCCAATTAAAGATACTCTCAATGGATGGAGGAATTATCATCAAAGTCCATGGATAATGGCTTCTAAATGAGCTGCTGAAAAGACACTTGACCAATTTCACTGGTTTTAAGACATATTCACCACAAATTTTCTAGAAAGTACTCTATACTTTTAGGACAGGAGGTATGTACTGCACATTGAAATAAAATATAAGTAACATTTGACAATCACTGTGTGAGAAGAGGTTGTTTTCTAATGAAAAAAGAAAAATCATGCAGGATGCTCTGAAAAATGGATGAATAACTAAGTTAGTGAAAATAGAGTCTAGGATATCTCTACTTCAGATTACAACCCTTTTCAATGTTTTGCAGAAATAAAGACATCTGTATACTTAGAATGAGATCTGTTTCCTGACAAAGAGGAGTAATTTTGACTTAAAACCAGAGGAGTTTTTGTAGAAGTGGAAAATTTCTCTTCAGCTTAAAAATGGGAAAAGGATTATTTTTTCAAATTTGATGTTTGACTTAGAGGAAAAATGTTAGAAATTTGCTTTTGTACTTATTTGCTGTCAAATGTTGTATGTATTAGCTTGTTTTGCAGAGAGCAGCCATCTGAATGCCTATTCAAGAAATGAAAGGAATGGTCATAACTGTGTTTGCACAGCACTTTTGAAATAAGATTGACATTACACTGCTCTAAGTTAAATAAACTTCTAGGATTTGCCTCCATATACTACAAAGAGAAATAATTAATATAGAGGGAGAATTCTTTAAGGATCTTTTTATAAAAGTAATGAGAGCAGCCAATAGTTACATACACGAAGTACAAGAAAGCAAAGAGTATCAAAAGACCTGATCAAAAGCACATCTGAGTCTGTAGACAGATAATTATTACCTTCAATAAATTAGAAATATGTCCCTAGTTGTATGTAATATAGATATCTTCCTGTTTCAGGAATAAACTGGTTTTACGAAATTCAATAAACTGGTTTTACGAAAAGAAATGTAGCATCTGTAATACTGAACATTGTACTAGACAAAATTTTTCTTGTGATATCAGAAATTTTCAAATACAGTTGGAAATGAAATAACATTTTGTAAAAATAAAATTCTTCAAATGTCTTCACAAGTACATATGTTTTAATTCAGTGCTATTATTTCACAATTTACTTGTAATACACTTTCCATTTTTATATTTCCTTCTCTATAACCTTCATCTTTTCCTGAGTTCAGGAAATATACTACCTTGTCTGTATTGCCTTCTGATTAGTGGTCTTTCTTCCTATTAGGACCTATTTATGTACAGAAGGGTGCCCTATCCCTCTGTTTGTATTTACCTAGAAGACAGGGATATAGGCATCACTGGGGAATTTAATTAAAAAGAAATGGCTAAAATGAACAGAATATTTTAAAAACAGTCCTGTTTTGAATTTTTGTCTGTTTACTAAACTTTTTTCCCCATGGTATTGTCTTTGTGTTCTAGCATCAGACATTGTCTACAGTAAAATTATGGTAGTGATTTTTCTCTGGCAACTTTCAGTCTTTTTATTTGCTAAAACCTATCACTGCTCAAATTGTTCAACACACACCATCTAGTTAGTACTATAACAATTATTTAATATTTGTAAATGAAATCTGACTTTCTATTATGTAGCTAATTTTGTTTTATTCAATATCCTATAGAAAATTGTTTATTTCAATATTAGGTATTTTGAGGATTTTATGATATCTAGTGCATTATTTCCAATGATTATTTTTATGAAATTGGGTTCTCTTCTTAGGCAACTTCTGTGGTTCTTTAAATGCAGTATATTTACCATTTAAAAAAGTTTACTTTGCAAGACCAAATCTAATGTCATAAATGTGTGTTCATTATCCTTGTTACACTCCATGCTGCTTTCTCTCCATTTATTTTTGTGTGTATGTGCATCCCAGTGTTACTACTTCCAAATAATTTTTATACTCTAAAGAGCATCCATCTGCCTTATATCCTGTAAGAAACTTAACAGTCATGTCTTCAAAGATCTCTAATAAATTATTAAAGCAATTATTCATGCATGCCAATAAACTCTCTTATAAATATGTGTGGCCCACTTGCATTGTAAGTTTGAAGAAGTTGCTTTACAAATAATTTACATATATTCAAATTGGAATAAACAAGAACAAACATTATAAATGGGTTACCATGTTATATCTGTGCACCAAGCCAGGATTTCCAGCCTCTAACTCCAAATTATTAATTTGTTTTTACTAATAATTATGTAATGTAATTTCTCAGAGACCAGTTCAGTTTATCTTACTCCAAAGTACTTTTTAAAAATTAAAGATTGATAGAATCTAAATGGAACATGGTTCACTAAGAATTTAAGGAGGACTCTACTAAAAACTAAGCACATTTTTGCTTATTATCACAACACTTGACATAAACAAGTGCTGTGAGTGTTTATGAACCTTATATGGTTTTTTGATGGGTAGTAAAAAATTAAATAAAAGAAATACGTATAGCTTACCTAAGAAAAGCTACATAAAAGAAATATCAAAGTGGCAACTAGGACTCAGGATTTTGTCAATTTTATTATATTTAGTCCACTATAGCATAAAACTATTTCAAGTATAATGAGCAGACTTACATTTGGATGTTACCAAAACAAATTCTGTTTTGTTGTTCAATGTTTGGTAATAGAAATTAGGTATTACCTAAGAACTTATATTCTTCTGTTTGTTAAAGACTAGTACTCAGTTACTCAGCAATTACTGTGAGATCAGTCACACCTCATGGTTCTCTGAGATCTGTTAGTTCCTTGTCAAATTGTGAAACTTTATACTAGTCTTGAACGTTTGCCATTTCTTAGATCTGATGGCAAAAGTTTAATTAATACATCTAGTAATCATCTTTAAAAACAATTTTCTGAAATTATAGTGGTTAGTGAAATTTTTTTGTTCTTAGGATTCTAAAATTGTCATTTTATTTGGTCAAATAATAAGTTCTTTATGTGCAGCTGGTTTTAATGGGATTTATGTCTTCTGGAAAAGTGGCCTCATGTACGTGACTTCCAAACATATGAATTACAGTCATAGTAAAAACATCTCCATAATGGAAGATAGATTAAAAGGTTATACAGAACTGCATTTGTTGAAGTCCTTAACAATATGAAGCCAAAGGAAAAAAATCAGCTTTGTAAAAAGTCACCACTTTTAGAAAGATAAATCTTGTTTCATCGTGTAACATACCTTGCATAAAAAAAGGATTATGCAAGAGAAATAATCTAATTTGAAAATTCTTATGGAGTTGAGCATTAAATTTAGGAAACAACCCATTTCCTGCAAGATAGATACTGATGGTGACATCTACAGATAGCATTGAAACACTGGGTGCTGTTTCATCCTGGAGGACACAGGACAAAAACACATTCGAGTAACTAGCTGACTAAACTCTGCACTTTACAGTCTATAAAAAGTGTTAAATGTCACACAGACAAGGTCTTTCCATAAATAAGTTAATGAAAGCATTTTTTCTCTGCTTTGTTTAACCCAAAGGCTGTAAAGTTTCAGCTGAGCAGTGCAATCCTACTTAGAGGAGAGGCGCTTTGAGCCTCTGCTTGCCTCTCAACACAAGAAAGACCAGGACACTGTTTCCTTAAGAGTGCTGGGTGTCTCTTTTGGGTCATAGAAAAGACTTTCCCTTTGGAAAATAATGAAGAGACAGGGAGACACAGCATCCAGTAGAGACAAAGGCAGATTTACGCCTCACCGGCGGCAGCTGGCACCCAGAGCAGCTGCAGGACCCATTAGCAAGACTCTGTTGCCAGGCTTGGCAAGGGACACAGGGTTATGCACACCAGGAGTGAATTACAGCCCTGGAGCCAACTCTTCCTGGAGGGCCATGAGAGATGCTGAGATAGCTCTGTGGTCTAATCATACCTTGGTGGGCTTTCTAGACCTCCCTTCAAGGCAGGGTCCTTGCTTGATTTCAGATTTGAGTCAGGTTCCTCCAGACAGAGACAAAAAGAGCAAGAGCCATCTCTGGAGTGCCATGGCTAAGCTTAAGCCATGTTTTTGATATAGTAGGTTTTGTCTTTGTTTAGGGTTTTTTTGGTGGTTTGTTATTTTTTTTCTTTGAACATATTTTTGCATATTCGATGTAGGTACACTACACCCTTCTAGATTTCCTGCTAGAGATAAAATAGAGAGAAAAGTCTGGAATTGTTTGGTACAGGGCAGAACTCTGTTTCCCTTGTGCTCTTTGGAGTGGATGAAGACAGAAGCTGGGATGATCTCTGTTTTATACTTGGGAGCCCTATGACCTCTGGCTACTAGAGTATGTTACAATATCCTGACCATTAACATTTAATGACACACACCATATTGACTGTGAGGTATGTAGAGTCAGGTGCAGTATATGTCACTCTCCAAAGATTTTTTCTTCTATTCTAAAAAATATTTAAATGGGAGACACTCAGACAGGTAATTCAAATCTCTCTCCTTATCCAGATCCAGTCTAGGCAGAACGGAAGCAAAACAATTGGCAGAAAATTTTGACACATAGTTAGAGCGGGTGTGTATCACACGATTTGGATGGACATTATGAGGTTGTGTCTTCCTGCATGTACTCACAAAAGACTCACTGACTTTTTCTGTTTCAAATCCCTCTAAACTACCATGCAGGATTATGGCCATATGATCAGAGTCTCCCAAACTTTCTCTTCTAGCTTGTGGCCAGGTCCATCCCAGGCCCAAAAGTAATAGCTATATGTATTTTAACTGGCTCACAGGAATTGCAATAAGCCCTTTGAAGGCTGTGTTCAAACCTTTAAATAAATTTATATCTGAAGCATTTCTATAGACACTTACCAAATAATGTTTCACAACCGTTGATCACACTATTATATGAAATAGACCTCTTTTACAAGAAACAAGGCTGAAATTACCAGAAACTACAGAGAAATAGCCACTACGTAGAAGTATGTGTTTCCAATTAGTGTTTTACTGCCTTTCAAAATTGATGTGCAGTGCTTACTAATTTTCTGGCATCCTTCTTTCTGAGAGATAATATCAGCATTCACTGCTCTTAGAATTTTGCTAGGTTAGATGAAAATCTTTAATCAGAGACACATAAGTTACAGCATCATGTAGAGGAAAACATGAACATTACTGATTTTGTAGTTTACATTATTCAGTGCAATTCATTTGAAGGTCTGTTGTGGTCACCTTGCCTGACTGTGGAAGGCCTGATAAGATAGGCCAGTATAAAGATATATGTTGGCAGAAATCTGCATGGCTTAAAGGCTTTATCACATGAGTTACAGACTGGACAACTTGATGGTGTTTCCAGCTACTTTGGACCTCTCCACGTGACCTGTATTTGCAACTAACAATAACCCTCTTTCAGCAAAACACATTCACTCAAAATCTGCGTACTTCCATAGAAGAATGTAAACAAAAGAAGTGACTGCCTGCCTATTAAATCATTTTATGGAAGAATTCTTAATTACAAAACATTTAAATTATTATACAGAAAACATTTCCTTGTTTTCTACAATATTTGCTGTAGGAAAGCATATGCAGAAAGCCCTGATATTTATCTTTTATTTGAGAATACTATATGGATGTTCCTGGAGAAAAAATCCTCATCACTTACCTACTTTTCATTATAAAGCTAGATAACCAACCAAATACTATATTTTTTCTGGGATTTATATTGATTCACCCTGCTGTGAATACAAATTATAGGATATGACATCAAGATAATAAGACAAAAAAAAGAAGAAAAAAGGGGGAAAATTTCTTTGTTTGCAAATCTGGAGCATTAATTGTGTTCCTGTGAGGCAATCTGGATGAAGCTTCTGCTAAGCAAATTAGATATAAACTGAAGGTGAGGGCAAAAGGGTTGCCACAGCAAGGGAGCATCGAGTGACAGGCACTGGGACCTCCGATGCATGGCTTGTAGAGCAGATGTTCACAAGGATGCAGTGATTATTGAACTGGTAATAAAAAAGCATCAGCTTACAGGCAGCCACGATGGATGCTGGTAATTATAAAGCATCCCCTGGGAGGAAAATGACACAAGTCAGCCGCATCTCTGCAATCACAGGGGCATAATTAAAGCTCTAGTAACAGTTGTTAATAGGGTGCAAATAAAACAGGGGGAAAATTTGAACACAGTCTTTTTCTTTTTTAAAGAGACGGCAAAGGACAATGTAATTACAGAGACTGCATGGTTTTTAATTTCATAATACAGTAAAATAAAGACCTTTAATGTATTTTATACACCCATATACACACCATATCAAACAAAGCAAAAGTGATGTAGACTTTGACTCTGTGGCATGATGGGGAGAACAGATTTTTTAACCAGAATGTTTATATTTTAATTTTCAAAATGGGTAAAGCACAAATATGTAAAGTAAATGTCATATGTATAAATATTTGGCCATTTTATCCTCACAGGAGAGGTACAATGACAGTATATGTTTAGCTACTCCTATTGGCATTATTGTAGACACAATAATATTAAGATACTAGCAGAGCAGGTCATAATGTCTTGTATTAGACCCACTGGAAAAAGCAAACCGATTCCCGATTTTCATACTATTCAGGTATTTTTCAGATATTTAGAACATACTTTTGGCATCCAAAAGTATAAATGATATGTTCTGTTTGGTTTAATGATCCATGAATACTCTATGCATTTCACATCAAGCACACTTAGGGCTCAGACATCAATTTCAGTGGGAATCCTTATGAAGTGCTAGCTACATAAAAAATGTAAAATCTATCCTTCATGTACAATAAAGACCAGTCAATCATACTTTGGCAGAGAGTGATAAAAAATTTCTTTGGTCTAAATATTTCAAAATTCAAGTATTTTTATCTAACACCATAATTAGTCAAAATACCATATAGCTGTATTTCTCATAAATTGTTAAGTCTGCAAGTTTTTGGAGTCTCTCTAACCCGTTTTGTTTGGGTGGTTATGAAACTTTGTTTTCATGTCTTTAGTGTTGTACCAGTCTTTAGTCTGATGTCTTTAGTGCTGTACCAGTTTTTCAGAGTTTATTCAAGAAACAGATTCTTCTCAAGGAGTCTGGTATTATGAGACTTTAGTACAACACTTGATTACCTTTCTTTCACTCTTTGTTATGTTTCCCGGCAGACAATATTGCAGAGCTCTTACATTTCTGTCTAACAGACAACATACAGCACCACATTTTGGTATGTTCTTCAAACTCTATTAATTAGCTAATATGCAAGGGCTTTCAATTTTTTTTCCTGCTTCCATCAGAAGGATACACTGATGAGGACTAGTGAGATATATATTTGGCTATAGGCCAATTTTTTTGTTAAAAATGTACAGAAAGTTTGTTTTTTGTGAACACAACATAAATAAACACTAAGAAAAATTTTCATTATTCTGAACCTTCTTTTATACCAAGAACAAGCTTGCCTGAAGGAAACTATCCTTTTGTCTGTTTTATATGCAGGCCCACTCTGAACTTTGCACTCTTTCAATGTCAACTTTCTTTTGTTTCACTGTTCCTTAAAAACACATGTACCTACACTGGAAACCCAAATCCTAACCTATCCCTTGAACTTTAATCATTGAATCATTTAATTCATTACTACCAAAAGATTTGACATATTGGTTGATAATTGAAGTTTGTTTTTTCAATCATTAAACAGGAGAGAATTTAACTTTTTCCTATTAAGACTAAATGAAGGGATTTCAGCCAGAACTGTGATTGATGTCTGCCATTAGTATCTGTGGCATGTCAGTATTAAGATAGCATTAGAAATCATTGATAACCACCCATAGATTCTATTGAACAAACAGCCAATACTAATTGCAGGAGACAATTAACAGGTTTAATGCAAAATACTCATGCAGTGTTTAATGAAAGAAACCTGAAGAGAATTCAATCAAATGTCAAGTGTTGAGCATGAAATATAAAAAAAATTCTACGCAGAAGAAAAGATAAAATCACAATTGCTTTACTAAGATGCTACTATTTGAATTGAAAAATGTTGAAAATTATGATATAAATCGTATTCCAATGAACGCCTGAGAAAACTTCAGAAGAATAACATAATTAACTACTCATAATTTCCCATTGTGCATTTTACTGTGGTAATTTTCTTCACAGTAGCTAGCATGGGCTGTTTTCCATTTGTGTTGGAAAGGGTGCTGCTAATATGGGGATGTTTTTGTTACTGCTTAGCAGGTCTTGCATAGAGCCAAGGCCTTTTCTGCTTCTCACTCCACCAGCCAGAAGGCTGGGAATGCACAAGAAATTGGGATGAGACACAGCCAGGCCAGCTGACCCCATCTTGTCACAGGGATATTCCAGATCATATGGCATCATGCTCAACATGAAAAGCTGGGGGAAGATGGAGGAAGGGGGAGATGTTCCAAGCTGTGTTGCTTGTCATCCTGCTCTTTTATTTCTTACATGTTAAAGAAGCAAAAATTTCATTTCATTTGTAATTCTTTGCCAATTCAAAACAACAGAGCAAAACTTCTAATAACGTCAGCTGGAAAATCATTTTATAATGAGATATTATTATTAATGTGTGAGAATAGAAAAACCTGTCTCAACCTCCAAATTAATTTTCAAAACTATAAATAAATTTTGTGGGAAGGTTATATAAAAAGCCTCGAATTGGTAAATAATAAACACAAGAAACAACTGCGTAAAGAAGGAGTAAAGATTTGTATCTTCTATATATTTACCACAGATGCAGAATACAGAATTGATTACATTGTGAATCATGCTAACTATCATAAAGTACATTCTAGACAACTCTTTCCTGTCATCTTCTCTGTGTGGAAGAAATGCCCACATTCCATCACTGCATCGGACATGATATATAAGCCTCACTGTTTAAAGACTAAAAATGCAGGAAACTAAGCTACTCCATTATAAGCATGTTCAGTCCTACTCTAAGAGTACAACTGTGGGACATAACTGAGAACATGTTTACTGCTGCATATATAGGCAGCAACCATTTCGTTAATTTCAGTAGTTTCACCAGTGTGAAAGTGGTCTTGATGACATCGAACTGAAACCTGATGTTAACAGTATAACAAAGCTAAAATATCATGAACTCTAAGGGTTTTTCAGAATGATTATTTTCAGGTATGATTGGACATTAATAAGGTTACAGCTCTATAGTTTCAATACTTGCAAGCAGCAAAACTGTCCACTTCTAAAAAACTGTGCAATCGCTGACAGTGAAATAATGGACTCTCTATGCAGGAAATTCAATGACTCTAAAAAGTCTCGCATATAGAAAACTACCTGCAGACCAAGAGAAAATTTGTTTGTCCTCCTCTTAGATGAAAGAAAAATAGCTGAACAGGAACTAGATATATGTCTTACAGATAAAATTTCTACCACTGATTTCACAAATAGCTCAAGGTGCAGCAGTGTAAATCATACGCTTTATGCACTTGAGCTGCAAACTGAGTCATTTTTTCATCATGTGTTTTAAAGTATTTTAAAAATGTTGTGGTTTCAGAATGGTACTCCCCAATTCAGTGTTTAGGGTCTTCTCTTCCATAGTTTGTGTTGTATTTCCACAGAGACCATGTGGCCGAGAGATGTTTAGCCCCTATTGCCTACTTGAGCAGTAATCTGTCCTGTGTAGGGATAGCTGATGACTCTGAACACCACAAGTTTGCATTGTGCTGTTGACTGCAGTTAAATCTGGACTCTGTCATAACTGGCCATGTGTTTAAGTATTTATTGATAGTCATTAAATTTTTACACCATTTGCTTATATTTTCAGCAGAAAAATGCACATCTATATTTATACTAACATACTTCCACTTGCATTCAGCTCTTTATGATATCCTTACTTTCAAATTAGCTATCAGTTATTTGAGTAATGTTATGGTATCTGTTAGTTCATTTGCTAGCTAGACAAATTCCTATTTAGTCACATTTTTATTAGTAGTATTATCAATAGCCTCACCTGATATCTGCTATCTTCATAGAAAAAATATGACTTTTCCACTTAAAAATGTGCCTTTCTAATAAGTTCTTCTTTTGAAGAACCTATATATTATTGAATTTTTTGTTATTTTTTGTAATATCCTATATTTTTTCATTCTTTCACTGGAATTTCTCCCAATAATCTGTTATTAAGTTGTTTTGACCCAGAGCTGCTTTCCTCATCTCCAAGTGCTTTGCAGTAATACTTGTTAACAGTAAATGTTGCAGTTGTCACCTACAGTTCTGTAGTTTGGTTTCTTTAAGATAAAACAATACATTTGATTTCATTTTAGCACAGACTTTTGTGACAAATTTGTGTATCATTTATAAGTAATAATGTACTGATAAGAAAATGATGTTGCTGTTGTTAGTTAGAAAATGTAAAACTACAACAGAATATTTCCCCTACTGGTTAATAACAGCTATCATCAGTCACTTGTCTTACAATACTACTTTTCTTACTATGTAGCCACCATTCACAGTAAGTTCACAGTCAGTTCAAAAAATGTGGAGTACAGGTTTGTGAACATTACAACACATTGAAAAAGGCTTATTTTACATTTCTGCAGCTTCATTATAGTGTTGTGTGTCTTCTGAAATGTTCTATGGCAGCTGGGCTAAAAACCATTTGATTTTGACTACCACCAGTGAAGCAGCAGTACTCTTCTGGCCCTGTAGCTTGTTGTAAATAGCAGAGAGGGTCTGCATTGGATGATGATTCTAGGCATTATACACTGAGGAATATTTATATTTTTAAAATATTCCACCTGCTACTAGTTGAGTCAAACTATTTTTCTAATGAGCTGGAAAACTAGGGCAAATTTGATTTCCAGAATTCCTTTTAACTAAAAGCGATTATAATTTTCAGGACTGCCTGTCAAAAAGCTTACTGGATATCCTCAATCAGTTTAAAGGGTAGCAATAATCTTTCTGGCATAATCTGCATGAATCTTATTGTTTTGCCAAGTGCTTAGTCACAGCAGAAGCCTTTTACAAATCCTACTACAGAGCAATTCTTGATGTAATTTTTCCGATTTAAAAAACATCAAATTATCTCCAATTTGTTTCAGTTTATTTCCCTCTTGTGAATGGTTCTGTGCCTCACATATAGCTTCATTTCTCTGTGTTAACCCACAGCAGGAAGGCAGATGTCACAGGGTGACTTTACTACCTGTACTTTCTCCTCTCTGATAGAACTAGTTCACATGCCAGTTTTAAATAGCCTCCCCAAAATGTGTAATGGCCACCACCCACTGAGATCTAAGTCAGCCCCTGTTCAATTGGAACTTGGCCAAAACTGTGCTGCTGTGATGCAGAGCCTGTCACACTGCTTCTCCCTCTGATGTGGAAATGGAACTAACAGTCAGCAAATCTCTTTAATTTGAGCCTCTTAGTTGGGAAACATCAGTAGGAATCTTTACTTAAAATACCAGCAGCCAGCAATAATGGCGAAAAGCCCCTTTCTAGTTCTCTGTCTAATCTTTGTTTAAACTTCCAAAGGTGTGCAAAGCAAGGCTACAGAACTGTCAGTTTGCACAGGAAGAAAATGCATCGCTCATTGTTAATTTTCAATGAACAAACACCTCCTTAAGTAACTTCTCTGACTCCTCAAGCCTCCAATGTACTAATCTGTATTTTTGAAGCACTTATCTCTCTAGTTTTGCAAATGGCAAAAAAAAAAATCTAATCTTCATGTTAATATATTGCTAAAATGTAATATTATGAATCTTTGAATTCTTTAGATTTAACCAGATGCAGAATGTTCTTACTGCATATTGTGTTGTAACAAAAATGCACATTGCATTGATGTATAGTCATAAATGTTACATTAAATAAGGGTAAAATTTGGACATGATCTTATAGAGATATAACAGACTTCAAAATTTTCAGTGAACCTGAAATAAAAAATAAGGTGAGGTGTGATGAATTGTGGATGAAGAGACAAAGGGATAGATTAGGTGAGAGTTAGCAAGTCGGCAGTTGCAGTGTCATTACTGCTCATTTGCAGGTGTGGTGGGACAGAGAACATGTGAGGAACACTGATGGAGGCAAACAGAAAACTGATTCACCAGCTTCTTTCTTACCATAATTCCCTCAAAAGCTGCTTCTCTTCTCCACTTTCCAGTGGAAGCACCTGGGAAAGAAAACAGCCACAGAACATATTTTATCATACTTTATATCACATAAAAGAAATAAAAAGATTGTTTGCAAAAGTGGCTTGAAACTGATGGCTTGCCAGGACTGACATGGTGACTGATGCACCTCCTTGGACATCCCCCATTTCATCTGGCCCAGCAGGGCTGTGTGCAAGGGCACAGGGCAGAACACAGCCATGCCCAGATGTGTTGAGGCAGATATGTGTAGGCAAATGCCTACACATTCAAATATGCAGATGTGTCTAGGCAGAAGACCATGAAGTGGAAACATAACTGGAGAGCAACAGAGTCCATTTACTTTAGGGGTTTTCTTGCTCTAAGGCAGAGTTCCAGAAGAAGTAGCACTCGGGAATGCCTGTCATACTTTCAGAAGTCAACATGTACTCCTGAGAGAGTATTCCCCATCTGCTCCAGGACAGCTTTTAAACAAGAGCTGCAGAGTCCTTAAGAGTATGTTTTGAAGTTATCTTGTGCTGCTTCTATCCGGCAGCTCTTACTGTGATCAGCTCTTTAACCCAGATTCCTGAGAAATTAGACTCTCTGGTTAAATGGCTCTGTGATATCTCCATGCTGGAGAAATGATTAATAAAGCAGTGATGTTCCTGAGATGGTATGTGGACAGTTCATGCCACTGCTATAATCAAAGACATGATTCTGCAGTCACCTAACTGACAGAAAATTACTTTGATATTGGTGTGCCCTAAGGGAGAGGAAGAAAAAGCTAAATATTCAGGATTGAATACTTGCTACTGTGAAGGACAAAGTGCTTTCTGACTCAATAGGAAACCAACCAGGAAACCAACCAGCAGATTACTAAAAGAAAACTTAATTTCACCCGTCACTTTGCTCCTGACTGGTCATATCATAAAACCATATGTAAGGCTTGACTTCAGTCAAGCACAAAACAGAGATATTAATAGAGCACATGGTTGGTTTTCTTTTTACATCAGTCATTGAAGTGAAAAAATAAAATAAGCTTTTACAACCATTAACTTCTCTGTCATTTTTCTGATGAATAGGAATTCTCCAGATTAATTTAGTTCAAATTTAACAACAGCTTCTTTTAAATTTATGTATTTTTCTTTAAATTCAAAATTTTTGAAAGCAGTCTCACAATACACAATTTTCCATAGACATACAGTTTCCAGCATGTGCAATTGAATCCACAAACTGTCAGTTTACCTAAGTTTACGTTTTTGGTGAATAAAATATTTGACTGAAAAGCTCTGAAAAGCTTAATGATTATCTTTGTCCTTCTCACAGAATTCTGGGGAGCTTGATTATGAACTTGTCTTGAGATAAATTTATGGACACATCATGAGAATATCTAGCTTCTGTTGCTATATGAATGTAAGGACTTCTTAATATGCAAGTTGTGACAAAATCTCTTATATTCCTGAAATTTTACAATAGTCTGCCTCAGAGCATGAACTTTTCATGCTGCAATTTAGTTATGCCAAACAGGAATACTCTATGGAAAGTCTTTTTTTAATCCAAAGTTTTTAACAAGGCCAGTTTGCATAGCAAAAAGAAGGGTCTTGTTACTCAAGAACAGAAACACATGGATGTTGCTTTCTGGTGGCTCGTCACAATGCTTCAGGTATATTAATCTTTTCAAGGGAACACTCAAGACAAAGTTTGAAATATAATTTATATAGTTTTTATAATTTACAAAGTTTGACATGTAATTTATATATCTGTAGACAAAAATTGTTGTAGTGGTAAGTATTTCCACCAGAACTTTCTCATGCACCATTTTTGAAATGATTTTGTGATGTTTTTACTGAGCTTTCCTGTCAAAAACCAGCTTTCATCACCAGACTGGGGCCTTCTGTTCAGCATTTTTAGAGCAGTCAGGGGTGAGGGTATGAGACTCCCATGCCTGCATTAATAAATTGCCATTTGCCTCTGCTCTACTATCCCTTGCTCCCTCTGCAGCAACAGATCACATACTGATAGTAAATCAGCTCCAGTATGTTTTCCTAATTTAAGTTTTGGGCTAATCTATCTAATAGTAAAAAACATCTGGTCTAGTTTTGCTTTAAATCTGATCTATATAGCAGGAATCTGATTACCAAGGGACCAGTGGAGTCACACCAGGTCAAGTTCTTTACCTGCTCGAAGTTAAAGTGGAATCTGTGTGAATAATAAGGTACTGCTTTTTATTATGTTATGTCATTTTTATACGAGTAACACCAATAATAAAACTTTGATATTACAGCAGATTTATGCAATAAATTCCAGACAAGTAAAGAAACCCAGACTATGATACAGTCAAGATACAAGAAAGATGAGCAAAATCATTTTGGTATGAAATTGTCAGGCCCCTCATATGAATTTGGCAGAGTTTATGTTATAAACAAGATATTCTTTAAAAAAGTAATCCTTGCAAGAATTTTGCTTGGTAGACTCCTGGTAAACCATGCATCATAAGTGTTCGTGTGACTACCATGAAAATTGAGGAAAAAAGTAATAACATTTATAATAGGAAATTGCTTTTCATTCTGTACTTAATCTGCTTAGATAACAATATGTAAAAAACAATTCTGGTCTCAAGAAAAAAAAAACTTGAAAGAAATTCCTTACTGAATGTTTTCATTTCTGCTCTCACTTGAATTTTACAGTACTTCCACATATTTTTGGAAGTATATTTCAATGTTTTCTACTTGCTAGAAACTACATTTTTAAATTTTGTGTCTCTTTTTATGCTGTCAAAATAGCATACTACTTTGTTTCCTGCATTTTATAAATCTGAGAGAATCTCAGGGTCATCCTGAGGCAACATGAGAGAACATAAAAAAATTTTTATAGCCTGGGGGTAAAAAAAAGCCTTTCCCAAATCAACAGTATGTTAGGGGATTTCTGCTCCCTAAAGTAACATTACTGCTTATGCACTCCTGGCTAAAAGTTCTTCTTTATTTGGCCTTAGGAAGAGTGCATAAACAGCAACATTGCTTTAGTCTGAAGGAATTAATTATTGAAATCAATTATATTTTCTTTCAGACTAGTCCAATCTGTCCACAATGACTTGATGTATAAAAATAGTTTTCTTGTTTGCTGGTTTTGTGAAGGTCAAATCAAATAAATCAAAAAGAGCAGGTTTCTGGCATAGGACTTCTACTTCTTCTATCCCCACAGATTTTTTTGGCTTTTACTTTGCATAATGCTGTGTTGGCAGGGAGTGATAGTCACATCGGTAGTAGGTAGAAAACAGGTATTGTTTTGGTCAGCTACATTATAGAATACAGTCTGTTTTTATCATACAAAACCTTATGAAATCAGATTTGCTTCTACATAGCATTTTTTCAGTATCCAAAGGCTTAAAATCTGCAATAAAATGCTCCACAGAGCTACAGTCGGGGTTACACACAGACACAGGGAGAGAGCTGGGTGCTGATAAAGCTCTCTCACATGGCACAGGATGCTCCAGGGCAGGCATCTAACATCTGATTTATACCAGGCCAGAATCTGGCCCTTTGTTTCTTACTAACGTCATTGTTTTTCTTTCTTTGTTGTGATTAAAGGTATTCCTACCTTATTTCTCTTGCCATAAAAGCCCATTGAGTGAAAGAGAAAATTCTTTTTCCAGCTGTATTTTCTAACATATTCGTGGCCACTGAGAAGACTATAAAGCACCATGATTTTCAAGTGTTCTCTTTAATGTAGATGAAACTACTGTCTTCTTTGTTACTATCTTGCTTGGTTTTTAGTTCCCTAGAGTCCATGCCTTTCTGATCTTATACTTTTGGCCTTACACAAAACATTTCTAAATATCTTTTTCTGGAAAAGGTGACTCTACATTTAGAGGCTGCTCCCAGAATGGCTATTTCCTGACACCTGAACATTAACTGTGAGCAACACATGGCTTCTTCAAAGATGTGTCATAGAGGGCAACAGCCAGAACTTCCTGCAATTACCAAAATACCTCTGTGAGCAATATTGGTTCAGGGTTTTCAGATCCCGCTAGAACTTGAACTTGCCACAGAGGACGAGAGGTAACAGCACACATGCTGCCTTCTTGTAAAATTCAGGAGATCTGACCTCTCCTAACTGCAGGATGCTGTGTGCTGATTTAAGTGCTTTGGCTTCATGAAACTTGCTGGAGGAAGCACACAAACACACATACATGCTGACAACAATATATATTTTTGTAATTATTGACAAAAGGTGCTATTCAGTTTAATATTATGGCCTGATGGGTTAAGGATTCTGAAATCTCTGAATTAACCACCCCTCTCTTGAGCAGTCTAATACATAAAATTTATATTTATGTGTAGCTATGCTAATATACGTATCACTATGTTGACATGATACAATAATTGTGGATCATACACTTTGATACTTCAAATTGCTATAACTCCACTGGAGCAACTGGTTCTATGTTTATTATGACTATAATTACAGCAGAAGATACAGTTCTCTGTACCTTAAATTGCAACTTTGACAGCTGTTATCATATATCTGCTTCTTATTTGATAGATTACTTAAAGTTTTCCTCAGCTGGCTGCACCATGCTGCCTTCCAGGCGTGCTGGCAGTGCTGACTCTAAGAGACATTGTACATCATGTTCTTCTGCTCTTGGCCCACAACAAGTGATTTACTGCGTAGATTCTGCTCGCACCCTTACAAAACAGGTTCAGTGTTGCTTGAGATGCCAACTGTATAAAACAACATCTTAGTATTTGTCTGTAGGGCTCCTGAATCTGATGGTAGAGCAACTTCTGCCTCACTCTATAGGAGCTAGTGGCAGACTGGGAATATTTTCTATCTCAATATAAAGTTGTGGTTTAGTCATTCCCTAAATTGTGTGCTGCTTTCCTGGAGACATTGTTCTTATTAATGAACATTTCTAACTCTGAAACAAGAGCTCTCTATGTTCTTAAGTCTTTATTATTCTTATGATGCTTTATTCTATAAGCATTACTACAGCTGATAAAACTTGGAGACATTTCTATTTCCGTTTACAGAAAATTCAATAGATAACAAAAACTTGTTTAACTGCAAAGGACGAATTTGTCTTCTTCAGCTGATAGAAAAGTATATTGGTTTTGTGGTCAGAGATTCTGTCAAAGAATACTGGTTCTCAAACTGATGGTCATTTTTTGCTTCATGCAATGCATGAAATATGTTATTCATTATATAATACCAGAGTTAGTTTAAAAATTCAGGATTGACTGAGTTCTCCTGAGTGAAAAGCTGTCACATTTATGTATTCTCAAATAGTCTTACATATGACTTAGTGAAGAAAATTGCATATACTTATTCTGACTTTATGGATGTGTGGAGTTAATCCTCTGGTGTGTCCTGTAAGGGAAAGAATTTTGCTTAGCCCTACATAAACACACAAATTATTGAGAACTCAAAAATATTGTACATGGAATACTTGAAAATATACAGAAATTATTATTTTCAGGTTTTTACATGTAGCCTTTTGTAACATGGAAAAATATAATGAAATTAAATCAGTGACAAAATATTTGTGGACCCTTATAAAGAAATACAAATTCCAGAAGATCTTCAGTATACTTTGAGTTAACAAGAAAGTGACCTAAACAGCACTGATAAGAAGGAAGGTGAGGAATTAAAAAAGGGCACTATTCATTTCATCTCTGTTTCTAATAATCTTCATTTACTTACCTTTCTTTGCTGCATTTTTCCTGCTTGCTTTCCTTTTATCAGTTTTCTATTTTTTTAAAAATCTGCTAGTCAAAAGTGAAAGGGAAGAATTTCTAGGATCATATAAGAAAGACTTCAGAACCTCTAGGTGAAAATTCTTTTCATTATGATTTCCATTTTATAATTAATGTCATTAAACCAAAAATGTAAAAGTCTATAAAAAGTCTCAAATTTTATTTTTTTTCTTACTTACCTCTTAAACACTTATTTAAAAAATTAATTTATGAGATCTTAATGAACACTCCCATATTTTTGATGACTCTTGAGATTTTGCCTTGTAATAAATAAAAAGAAATAATAATGATGCTTAAAAAGTTTTACCTGGGAGTACGTTCCCATCCAGAGAGCCCTGCATTTTACCTGGCAGGAGAGAGTTTAAATGCAAGGTCACTTTTTGTTCTTCATATCATCACTGTTATGATTTTAGTGTATTAATGGTCTTTGCCATTCGTGAAGTAAGCGATCTCTTAAATCAATAAGCATGCTCAGCTGCTTGCCATTAAAATCAATCAGTGCTACCTTTCTGTCTGATGTCATACTCAACTGTAAATATTAAGTAAGCTGTCACCTGGTTTTCATTGTGCTTCACCTTTCAGAAGATAGATTTCTTTATCAGTTATATGTAGAAGTCTTCTTAATTATCTCTGATATTTCCCTGTGGAATCAGGATCTCTTTAGGAACTGAAATGACTGTCCACTGTATTGAAAGGCATAATATAAGATAAATGGTTTGCAATTACTGATGTTTTAAAAATTAACATAACGGAAAAAATTGTGACATTATGAATAAAGACTGGAGAAATACATTTGGATATTACTACACTTTGTTTAGATATTAGCCAGTAGAATAACCTTCTATCTCCATGGCTGAGTTTGGAAAATATACAGGTCAGTTATACCTAGATATGACTTTTTTTAATTGGGATTCAATTTGGAAAAATCTCATAAATGCACTTTCATGATCTTCTGATTATTGAGTGTATGAGACAAATGAGCAAAATTCTGTTTCATTTATTTCATGATAAATGTGGAGAAATTAAAATTATTTCAGAGGAATTGATTTTCAACTGTAATGCCCAGAGGAGCTCTTCATTGCTTACACAAAGAAGAAAAGAATAAAGATATTAAAATTAGCACATGTGGGACTTAATCCACTCACTTTGACAAAGGGAAATGCAAATTATAAATGAGATAAAATAGACATATGAAAGTATGCTTTTCTTGAAGCCAGCAGAAAGTGATAGAGCTATTACTCTTGCCACGGCTGGTGTAGTGGGTGGGATGATTTGGATTTCAATGGGGCAAAACCTTGTGAAGAGAGAGGTCCATGCTTAGCCTTTCCTACTTCTTTGGTTGCATTAACCAACTTTGGGATGAATGGGGTTATGCAGAATTCTTGCTTTATCTTGTGTCTAGGTAGTCTTTTTTCTACGATGTTCTTCTGCTGGGCTAAATCAGACACAGTTCTCCAAACTGAAGTTACACTGCTTTGAACACATTCATATTTAAGTATGATTTGCTGCACATTTGCATTTCAGATGTGAGTCCTGTGGCCAAACATGCTTTTTAAGGACTTTATATTCTGTGTGAAGTCTTACTTATAAGATTCTTAAAACTTTTAGTTGCAGCAAACTTGAGATTCAAATAGGATGTCAGAAAAAATTAGACTTCCCAGTTAGCAAAAAAATAGTTCATCCATTTGTTTTCTGCATCTCAATAACATGAGAGGATCTCAAATAGATGAATTTGAATGACATGGACTTGAATTTCATTTAACACTTCAGGGTAGTAGACTGATATTTCTACACAGACATCTCAAACTCCAAAACACTTGTCTATCTTTACAGACTGATTGCAAAACCTTTCTACCATGATCATTATGGAATCATAGAATGGTTTCTGTTGGAAAGAGCCTCAAAGACCATCTTGGTCCAGCCCCCCTGCCATGGGCAGGGCCACCTTCCTCTACAGTAGGTTACTCAAAGCCCCATCTGACATGGTTGTGAACACGACCACAAATGGGGCATTCACCACTTCTCTGGGTAACCTGTTCCAGTGCTTCACCACACTCACCACAAAGAATTTTTTCCTAAAATCTAATGTAAACCCACCTTTTTTCAGTTTAAGGCCACTAGTCCTTGTCTTATCATTCCATGCCTTTGAAAAAAGTCCTTCTCCAGGTCTCTTGCACCCCCTTTAAGTACTGAAAGGCTGCTAAAAGGTGTCTCTGGGGCCTCCTCTTACCGAGGCTGAACAACCTCAACTCTGATCATCTCTGTGCTATATTCTGAGCATTTCATTTATCTCTAGAAATGAAGTATCATTCAAAAAGTGGCTCACTTATAGCTCCAAAGTGAAAATAAGTTACGTGTCTGACTGAACTTTATTGGTGTCTTATATCACCTGAATGCAAATGTCCAGCCGGAATTTGTCTACAGGGAATCTTGATGAAATTGCCATGGGGATTTTTTACTAACCTGCCATCTCAAGTCTCAGCAGATGAGCTGAAATTTCTAAAAAGCACAGCACCCTATTGTACTTTAATAGAGGGCTGATACAGTACAGACTTTATGGATACAGTACAGACTTTATGGAGGTAGTGACATAAACCAAATTCCTAAAAAGTCTTGGAAAAAAGCTGAGTGCTCATGCTACTGAGTTGTGAATTAACTGAAAATTTGAATGGAAAGGAGTTAGCGCTGTCACTTAACTATAAAATTTACGTTCTCTCTGCTTGATGTTTCATTTTGGAATTTTCTAAATATGCTCTACCAAAGGCAGAAATACACTCCAAAACTTATACATTGCTAATGTATTTTTACACTGCTGAGTAGGAGATGATGACTTCTGGCTTTCTTTGAAGCTCATAGAAAACAGTTCCCTGATTTCACAGAAGTTATTTAGGAGATTTTAGCCTGTTTCTTCAATGACATGTCCTTGCAGACACTGCAGAACCTTCCATGTTTTAAAGACAGCAATGCTTATGCTTAATTTTTTGTCTTAGCAGCTACTTTTGATGGTCAAAACATATTCCCTAGCTATCTGACAAGGTTTCTCATTTTGCTTCACCTTTCTGTTGCTCTAAAAACTAATCTTGACCAGCCCTGCCCATTTACTCTGATTTTCCCAAGAGGATTTCTTTTTTTTTTTTCCCAGGTAATTAAAATGAAACAAAAACTGAATTATTTCCGAAATGGACCTGTGATTTATTAATATCTTCAACTGGAGCTTCCTAGGCAATTCTATTGCAAATAGTAGTGCTTGCATGCAAAGAGATTGCTGTTACTAGGGAAACTTTAGGTAGACATCTTCCTTGAATTGTTTCTCTTCAGAGACTAAGGTCCATGAAGAAATTCATTGCTTAGGTTATGTGGTGGGTCATATTAATGGCTCCATTTCAGTCAAATCACCCCATAGACTATAACAAATTCCATTCCAGATGTAATTTTAAAAATTATTTCTCATTGAACCATCTTTAAGTTAGGTTACCACTTGCTCAAAAGCTCAATTCAATACACTGTAATACAGTTTACTCTATTAATTTCATCAACAGAGATTATCCTTCATGAAAAATGAGTTCTTTTCTCTCAAAGCAGCACATCTAGAACCATGCCAAGCCTCTCAAGCCCTGAGTCAGTTTGCTGTTAAGCCAACATGTACAAGAAATACAACAGCAGCAATTTTTATTATTAACCACACAGCTTTAGAGAATAAATGTATAGGATTTTAAGGTATATTACATATTTTTTGAATCTCATATTTTTCACTTTTTTGTTAATCTTGTTTATTATATGTGTTGTAATAGTTTTGCTTTCTCAGCTTTTTCAATAACAGTAGGTAATCTGTTTTTTTCTATAGTTTAATTTTCTCTGGTCTTGATGAATAGTTTAAACTGCTTCAAGTTTTTATTCAGTTTTGTAGCCTGTTGGGGCTTTTTTGTTTAGTTTGTTTGGGTTTTTTACTAATGTATCCTTTCTCAGTTGATTTCATTCACTTTCAAAACATTTATTAATTTGTTATTAAATATTTTCTTTCTTTAGAGAACAACTGCTTTGGAGGCATCACAACTCATTAATAGTGAAGAGCCTCATATTATTAAAATAAATTTTCATCCTTATTATAGTTATATGGACTAAAAACACTGTATCACTACTTAGGCATAATTTAGTTTCAGACAAGAAAAAGAAAACTGCACTATTTCTTTTCCATAGCTAGTAAACATTGAAAAGAAAAAACTTTATTTTCAGCATTATAATCCAAGGTTAAATAAAATTATAAATTAGTGTGGAGTCATTACAAAGAAGAAAAAAATTAACATAATTTTTAAGTGGTTGTGCAAAGGCCTGGTTTTGCTTCAATGAAAGAAACCCTTGAATGTAGTTGTCTCAGACCAGACACTAACATCCATCAACCATTATGCAAATGATATCACAATACCAGATTTTCCAAGGTGATTCAAAATATACACTTATTCCACCAAAATGAGGAATTCTTAGCTTTTTAAACTTCATTTTTTTATTATAGCACATATTCTCTGCATGAATTATGGTTTAGTATGTTAAGAAGACACTGGGATACTTTTTGGCCTGATGTATAAACCTTGTCAAGATATAGCTTCTTCTTATATTCAGGTTGCCTCTTTGTATTGAATATGCAAGTTAAATGGCATGTGTAAAAACATACCTCTCATCAAGTGTGCTGGTCTTTAATGTCTTTTATTTTCTTCTAATAGAAATGTATTTCTCCTTATACTGGGGACCAGATCTGTTCGCACTGTTCAAGTGGAGTAGGTGTTTAAATACTCCAAGGTTTTGGGCTGTAGCACATATACACTTACTCATTGTATATCAAGACAACAGAGTCAAGAGCTAAATAATTTGCAGCAGTTTAAATTTATTAAGAACTTGCAGACAAAGGAGCATCTTCTTGAAACCAAAAGATATCAGGCTATGTCCTGATAAATGCTATATTCACTCAATGGTTTTACATGAATTTAGTCTAAAATGTTGACTTGCATGTTTAAAGTTAAGTTGAAAATAAGTGCTTTGTTGGACTGAGTCCCAGAAATCTGCCTCCTTGAAAGAGTCCACAGAGGTTCATCAGCAAAAGTTCACTGCTAGTACAGAAGTTGCCTATATTTTGCAGTGCAACTCTGCTTACTTTGTCCTTGACCTAGTATATTCTGCTTCAACATTTGGAAACTTTCCCAAATATTTTTTCAGTAATTTCTCAGATAATATTGCCTTAACTGTCCTACCATTCTCATCCCTTTTTATTGGAAACTCTAGCTAGTTATAGATGACATCTTACTTTTGCTTTTTCAAGTTCTGAACCATTATTTCCTTTGTCATTCATTATAGTACTTTAAATAAATATTTTAAACTTTTTGTCTTTTAATTTAGTGTTTAGCATTTAACAAAATTTTCCTTCACACATACTCACTTTTACTTATAACAGTCCCTGCTGCATTGTGTATAATATCTTCACTCTCATTGTCTCACTGTACATTTTTTTTAAGTCTGATACTAAGATTTTTCCAGTCTAATCTTCAGGGTCAGAAATAGTGCAAAGAAGTCCCTTGTTCTGGCAGATTTTATAGCACACCTGCCTGATAGAGTACAGAGTATTTCTCCCTACAGATCTAACTGATATATGTTAGGAGAAAACAGGGGCTAACCTAAAGATGTTCTTTCTCATTACTGCTGATACGTTTGAAACGACACAAGGAATAATGCGCCTGGTAAATCTAAAGACTAATATAGTTTGTGCTTTCAATGAGATATAGTGAAGTAACAAATCAACTTTTTAGGGTTAGAAGCCTCTTGAGCTTTCTTTTTTTAATCAGACTATTGATTTTCTTGCAACATTCATTGTCTAAAACTTGATCACTGCCACTTTTCACCTTCATACAACAGGATGTACTGCAGCCTGAATAAAATATCTTGAAGTTCACAGAACTTTAGATAAAAATAAAAAGTTTAAACTTTTTTTTTGTCAGCAAAAAACCACTCCTGTAAAAGGATTGTTGCAAAATATTTGTTGCAAAATATTTGTTGTATTTTACCACTTCATCCTGTAAATACATTCATTAATCTGTTTAGTCACTCTGTGACAGGTATGCAAATTTTATAAGGCATACTTTATCAAGGCTCAAGCTACAGTGATGAACAGAGCTATTATGGGATGATATGCAAAAGTTGTCATGCATACCATGTTTCCCCTATGAGAGTAGAAAATTTATGAAAAGTAATCAGTATCAACAAAGCCTTCTCTCCTCTGTAGAGCAACACAGTTTGAGTCCTTATAAAAGGATTTAATACAAAATACTTTAAAACAACAGTGCATAATTTAGTGGCAAATTAAATATTTTTAAATAAATAAATCTCTCTCTCACACTCTGTCACTCTCTGCAATCAGACCCTCCATCTCCATAGTTTGGTCCAGTTTTCTATTTTGCCTTTGTTGGCTCATGAGATTTTTCTGATGTCCTGATATTAACCTGAAGCATTTTGTATACTATCATAAAAACAAAACTGCTTCTTTATTAAACCATGAGGATAAAGAAGCCAACCCTGCAAAAGCATTTTAAACCCAGTAGTGTATAGCTGGTTTTAGGGTTTTTTATGGCTGTGATTCAGTTCCAAAGTCCCACAGGAAATGCTGCTTTTAGCTTTTCTTTAAAATCAAAAGATGCACCTAAAAATATTTAGAATCGATTTCAACTTAATGGAAAAAAGAAAGAAAAACATACATTTATAAGAAACTCTCAAATCTGCAATGACTCTAGAAAGTCCTAATCCTCCTTTCTATGCACTATGCCTTTTCTGCCAATTTTATTTTCTTCAGATCTGCTTTATTGGATGAAAGAGCAGTCATAAACAGTGGTATGAAGCAGAGGATACTAGGGAGAAGAAAGGGATCTGTTTGTCCCTATGGAAGTCCTACATCAGCAGCTAATTTTCACTTGCAAAAATAATATCTCTCCAAGAAAGAAAGAAAGAAGAGCCTGAGGCAAACAGAAGGAACTATTCTTATAAAATTTTAAAATATGTATGCAATCAGAGGGAAGTTTGAGATTAAGTGGAAACATGCTATTGATATGCTGCTTTAGCTGGGATTAGATTGGTGCAATCACTTGGTCTGAAAGCAAGTTATTAGTGAGGCAATGAAATCAGAGGACTGAGATTTTCTAGAAATTAATAACTGGTTTGTATGATCCAATGACCATCAAAGCAGTGAAAAGCAAATCCAGATAATTATCAGGCCTCCAGATATTTCTTGCATTAGTGTTACCATGTTCTAAAATGAAAAGGAGAAACTATTTTCTTGTTGACATTTCTCATATATTTTGTAAAAACAGTCAATGAAACTTTGTCATAATTCTGAGGGTCTGAAAAAAGTATTTCATGCTTCAGATCAAGAAACAAATATGTTTAAGTGTCAGTTAGATTTTGAGGGTTTGTTTCAGGGAGTCTGATCTTATATGTATAGATGGAAACTACTGAAGATGACTCAGAAAATGTAAGGATAGCAGTACATCCCAAGACTCATATTTGTGGTTTATTTGGAGGGCTTTTTTTGACTTAGAGTTTCAGATTACAAAATTCAGTTCTCTCAGGATCTTTTTTAATTAACTGCTGCTCTAGAAATTAATCAAATGTTACCTATATGACCTTGGAGCCTCTTAGTAACTATTATATAGCACCCAAGAGTATGGATGTAGAATTAAATTGAATTGAATAGACATCATGAGTTGGGATAATTCAGATAAGTACTGACATATTAGAGCCATTGTAACCATAAGTTTATAAGGAAAAAATCTTTGGTACATAAAAATAGATATTTACAGTTCTTTTGGTACATCAGTTGGGCACCTTTATTATGAAACAATGGAGAATAGGTGCATGGTAATGAGATTCCTAGAAGACAGAAAGTGCCAATCTATACAGGGAAAAGAGGAAGATGAAAGGGAGGTATAGTCTATTGAAAAAAATTCACATGTTTTAAAACAAAGAATGTAGAAGGACTGTCAGCCTGCAGTGATCAGCATAGACAGATAGAAATTAATTATATTTTGTTTCAGAAGCTGCCTCTGCAAACTTGGTCAATTTTAAAAAGCACATTAGAAGATTTTTCAAACTGGTTTTCCAATTACCTTGGATGGCAGGCAAAGTGCTTTGAAATGGAATTTGTTTTAAATTGGTAAATGCAACCAATTCTGACTGACATTATTTTCCTAATTCATAACATGGTGTTACTGGTCAATGTAATTCTAAGAGGTACACCACAAGAAGCTTTATTTTCTTTCAAACACCAGCAAGATGAGGGTATCAGGGAAAAACTGCAAAATGTTATTATTTAAGGCAGACTGGATGAAGTAGAAAAGACGAAACGGCTTGCCCAAGAGGAAAACAACTTTGCTTGCAAAATTATATATGAGCCCTTCCAAGTAACAGTACAGTGTGCCTGGAAAATATACCATTCTGACATTAGGAAATGTACCATCCTGATGTTGTTTATTGGATCTCATGGTGTGCGCGATGTCCAGGTAAGTGTAAATCATCTGTCAGAACTCCAAGGCAACAGTGTCCAGTCTCTGGGATGACTGTGCAAGGAATGCTTTCATCCTTTTTTCATTGGCTGACTGGGTCATCTTTTTAAGCTTGCTGGAAAGCAATATAGGTACCCTTCTAAAATGAAACAAAATATTTCTCCTTCAGCCATTTCGATAAATTTTTGACTGAATTTAATTCTCGGTCGGTTTATATTCTCAAAGCTCCCTAAATGCAACAACACTGATTCCTTGAAATTCATGGTATTCCTTGAGAATGGACTCCATAGAAAAACTCATCAAATACAAGGAATCATGAAGAGAAATTTCTTCACCAAAGTTTTAAGACAACTGAAAAGTAACAGAGGAACAGATAGCAGACAGTTATTTTTACTTGACAGATTTTAATTTATATTTTTTTAAAATATGCACGGTGTAATTTGTTGCTAAGTTGTGTTGCTATCACTGCCACCTCTTCCTCAGCCAAAAGGGCAATAGTATTTTGTGGGAGGAGGAGGTCTATCATATTTGTGTAATTTTCGATGCATATTCTGCAAACTCTAGCTGCTAGAATAAACCATGCTATGGTATAAATTTCATAAGGTTCTTTCTTAAGAAGCAAAAAAGTTGAAACAGATCATATCAGAGTATTCCACTCAAGTAGTTGCCAATATGTTGCAACTTTTCCCACTTTGATAGCAAATAGGCGGTCCACATTAAAAAAAACCAAAATTAAGGGTTAGGGACTATAATAAAAACATTCTATGCTGGCATAATGACCAATATTAATTCTCAATTGCTTTATTAGGCAAAAGAAAGCACCTCTCCAGATGGCATTTATCAACACCATTTTTCTTCATTGTTAACAAGTGTGCAATTGCTACATCATTGAAGGCAAGAGCACATTAAAAAAAAAAGCCAAAACCATATAATATGTATTTTTGGTGATCCTTTGATAAACAAGATCAACAAAAACCTGATAAAAATGCTCCTTCATTCATTCTCTGAAAATATATCATCCACCATCCTGACTGTATGCTTACTTGGGTTGTAAAGAAAGCAGAGTCTGGGGTGATACTGCTAGTTTTCCTTTAATATTCCATACACTGATAAATAGCAACTACCCATTCAAAGAGACACTATAGCAGGGAAAAAGTAGGGCATCACCAGTAACCTCAAGGTTTCAGAAATCATCAGTTAAGTTTTCAAACTTTTGGAATTGCAAAATTTTATACAAACCATGTAATGGTTTTAGACTGATCTGTGTTATGCGTATATCCATTAAAAATTATCAGAAGTTGTAAGTTTTACGTAACATACACAATATTTATTCTGCTTGGTGTTTGCCCATTACCTCTTGGACTCCACTAGTCCTTTCTCTTTTTCTGGAGAAAGCAGTATAACTTTTGTACACTTTTCCTCTCACAGGTATGCCTACATCTAGCAGTTACTCACAGTTTCCTTTCACGTATGCTTTCACTTGGGCACTCTGCTTTGTGCTTTGCTTGTCCTTGCCCTCAGCTCCCTACACCTGTCATACATTGGACTTTCTGACTTTCTCCCTGAAGTGGGCAACTTCATAACAGAGTCTAATGTTCGCACCAACCTCTTAATGTGTGATTACCAGTAGTAAAGTACCTTATTTCATTACTTGAAATAATCAAACTTTAATTAATGTATTTACTTAAATTAAATATAGAAACATGGAAGAATGTCTGGTGACAAAAGAATAGTGAGATTTAACAGGCTTTATTTCATGCCTTATAAACATAATTTCAGGAAAATGCAATCATTATTTCCCATGTCTGTCTTATAATAATGGCCTTTAACATTAAATGTAGTTATATTGTCAACACTGATTTATGTTTATGAACTTAATGTTATATAGCAAAAAATACAACTAAGGGACACACATTATGTGGTTCATTTAATCTTCAAGTATAGGAAATCTAGATTTCAGTCTTGTCCACGATAATCTGTATATCCTTCCACAATGAGATAAAACAAGCCCCTTCATTTGTTGATTTTGCAACTTTTTGCAAGGTGGCAGCTAATACCAAGTGAAAATTGAAAGTAGTGAGAGTTGCTCAACCTCGGTTTTTGCACAGTACTCCAGGAGTTAACAGAAAAATAATGACTCCCCTTTTCTCTGAACAGCAGCTAGCAAATCTTTAAGTTTCAAATTTCACAAAGAAAATGTAGTGAGTGTCTAGAAAACTAGGTGCAGTTTATAATGGGACTCATCATGACTGTCCAGACAGCAGGTGCCACCAAATATACTAAGAAAAAAAAGGGGCAAGAATAATTAACAGTGAGATAGTTCATACTTATATACAGTTGTCTTTGCAGCTAACAAAGGAAATTTAAGAAATGTATCACACTGAATGTAATATAATAAATATATTTTTGATTGAACCTAGGTAGTATTTTTCCAAATAAAAATAAAAAATAAATAGATACAGAAATTTAACTTACAAAAATTTGAAAACACAAAAATTTTTTAATAAATAAAGGAGGCTCATTAAAATATTAATTCATAATACTAACTACAAGTTCAGATATAAATAAATAAGGTACTGTGTGCCAAGAAAATCAGGTTTAGAGTTTAATGTTTTCACATTTAAACATAATAAGTTTACATTTATACAGTCATTTAAAGGGAGTTTTTGGATCTAGGAATTCGCAATCATGACTTTACCTAAAGAACATCACTGTATTCCTCTAATATGCCTCTTCTATTGTGCTTTGCAAGCACAAGGATCTGTCAGTATTCTGATAAGAACTGAAATTAGGTTTGATTTTTCTCCTGTTCTGATTTCAGCTGGTACTGCTTGCTCTTTGGAAGGCAGCATAGCCTAATTAATAAAGAACCAGGCCAATCACAGACCAGAATCTTGATCAGTAATTTCATTTGTCTTATTATCTTCAAGTATGCAATGTGATGAAATGCATATTTTCACTGCATTACAGTACAAGCATCAAAGATTATTAGAAATTCCAGGTGCAGTATTAGAAACAATTACGTTGTCCTGTACCTTATATAATTGTCTAACATAAAATGACTTGGGAACTCATTTAGAAAGAAAAAGTCATCCAAATCAGGGAATTGTTTTTCAAATGTCTAAGAGGAATACTTATCCCAGTAAGTATTTCAGCCATGGTAAGATGTTTTTCTATATATTTCATCCTAATTTATGCAGTAATTAATTCAGGAAGGTCCTAAATCCCATATTATGCAGGAGGAAAAATCAGATGATCTTAATATCTCTCTCTGGCTTTCAGAATGCATTATCTAATTAACAGTTATCCTGAAGCTGTGAAGAGTCTAAACACTTGTTTCCCTTAACAGCAGTTATACTAATTTCCCTTTTGAGTGCACATTTGGTTTTTCAAGTAGTTTTTATTACAAGCATAGATATCTAAAATGCACACTAGGGTTAATCTGCCCTCATGCTTGCAAAGGATTAGTTTGAGATTGCACAAGCCTAGGCAAAGCAATTACTTGCTTCTTCTACAACAGCAATTGTAGTAGCTGCTGGATGTATTTTAGAAAAAGCAAAATAAGTTAGATGCATGAAAAAATAAATAATCTTTTCTGAGGCTAACATTATCTCCTGTAACACTGACATTATCCCAAGATATGTTTCACCTTTCCTAAATGAGTCCTCTTTGTTTTCACAAAATCATTCTTCTCTTGGTAGCCTTAGACTTTAAAAGAAAGTCACACATAACAAAGTAATGAGGCAGGGGTTTTTTTTCCTTTTTATTATTTATACTCTGATCATTTTAGTGACCTAATTTAGTCTCAATTGATTTAAACATATTTTTCTGATTTCTGGGCAGCATAATATTCTCCAAAGACTGCAGCCATTTAATGGGAGAACCTGCTCCACCATGAAGAAATCTCTACTAATGTTCTCTTCTATTTCTCATTTCTCAGTCTCTTTCTAGTTCTTTCTCACTTTCTAGTTCTTTCTATCTTTACATTTTAATAATTTCAATAATTTCAATAATTTCAATAATTTCAATAATTTCAATAATTTCAATAATTTCAATAATTTAAATTTCAATCTCTTTATTGCTTTCTCTCCTCTTCTTTCTCTCTGTGTGCCCTGATTTCCTCCCCCTTTGTGTTTTCTGCAGTTTAAAAACAAGTTTTCACAGAGGCACCACAGATTCTGACTCAGCTTTGGTCTGCTACTGAGTTGTCTGGAATTGGCTATCCAGCACTGGTGGCAGCCCCGTGGTGGAAAGGGAAAGGGAAAGGGAAAGGGCAAGGGCAAGGGCAAGGGCAAGGGCAAGGGCAAGGGCAAGGGAAAGGAAAGGAAAGGAAAGGAAAGGAAAGGAAAGGAAAGGAAAGGAAAGGAAAGGAAAGGAAAGGAAAGGAAAGGAAAGGAAAGGAAAGGAAAGGAAAGGAAAGGAAAGGAAAGGAAAGGAAAGGAAAGGAAAGGAAAGGAAAGGAAAGGAAAGGAAAGGAAAGGAAAGGAAAGGAAAGGAAAGGAAAGGAAAGGAAAGGAAAGGAAAAGGATCTAACATTCATAGGTTGTAAAGCCAAAAGGACTGTAATCAATAAGGGCAGAATAGACCATAGGAAATTAATTGTAACAGAGACAGAAAAAGAGCAAAATTGTAAAGTTCTCTGTAATGTTTGAACAGAGGATATTTTCTTCTTCTGAGGGGTTCACTCTTTTCAAGGTTTAATAACCTTATAGAGAGATATACTACAGGCTAAGCTTGGTACATTGCACATTCTTGAAAAGTAATTGATGCTCTGATAATGAAATTCCATTTCAAATATAATTTTAGAAATAATGACACCTCCACTGAATTCCATGGGGCTAAATTTTTTCCCAGCTGTTTTCATGCAAAATGTTTACCCTCCAAATTTCATTGGTGAAAAATGCAGTGGAAAGAGGTAGGATGCAAAAACAGATTCTGAAGTGATTTTCCTACTTTTCCTGTTATATTATATAATAGGATTATATATAATATATATATATATGTATAAATTATGAAAAAAAAAAATTTATACAGAGATATAAAAATGAGATTAAAATTGTTACTTGAAAAATCTTATATGTTCTTTCCGCATTAAATGGCTTGCTCATTTGCTCAATGTTCTTTTGGCAGTCTGACAGAAGGTACATTGCAGCCAATGAAGTGTTTTTCCACAAGTTTCAAATGATACTTCAGAAAAGAACTTCTAGAAAACCATTAGATAGGGAAAATGTAGTGAAAATGAGGGGGAGGGTGTGTGTTTAATTCGTGTGCATTTAATTAATAAATATAAAATATATGTACCTAGAGAAAGAAACATTCATCACCATTTTTACCAACAGCATTACACAGTTGTTTTAATGTAGAAGATTGATTTTAAAGAAGCAATAAATTAACCCAGCCCTCATGAGTGTTCAGTACTTTATCCCTGATACAGCATTGCTGAGATAAAAATCAAACAGCGTACAGAGTTGCATCTGTGACATTTTTGGACTTTATTTTCAGTGTAAAGTGTTTGTCTATCAGAATTCAACTGTTGCTCAATGTAATTTTTCTTTTTGGAAGGTTGCTTTTATGAAGGTTGGGTCTGGTTCTATAATCCTTGAGTGTGATAACAGGGCCTGGTTGCTGAAGGACAAGGAGTGAGAAAAGGTTGCAGTGCACAACTGAAGTCTGTATGTTATGGTGTTTCTAAACAGATATAAATCATAGACTGAAGTGTCACCAAATGAGTAACTCACATGCTTTTCATATCCAGTCAAACTTTAAGAGAATGAAATATGTTTGCTAGTATCAACTTGCCCCAGTAGACAGTAATCCACATCACAAGAAACACTTAATTGAGTCCATTTGGCAGTTGCTGCTCAGCAGGGGCCTTGTAATGAAATAACATGTAATAACATACCTCTCATCCCTAGAGAGAGTGTCCCTGCAGGTCAAGGTTGAGGTCATTTCAAGGGCAAGGTCAGGTAGCTTATGTTGTAGTTGCTATTGCCACATCAGATTACATCTCTTTTTTCCTTTTTTTTTTTTAATGGACAAAATTCATTTTATAGACTTTTTTCTAGGTTTTAACTCTGTTAAACATGTGTTGCTATGTCTCCCAGCAAAATCTCTGTCATTTAGAGCATATTATCGCTCAAAATTAATACTCCATGCATGTTATTTACTAAACTAATCTTAATGGATGAGTCTATGATTTTTATTAAATTCCACACAAAATACTTTTCCAGTTAGCAAAGAGTATTGTTACAAACCAAGACAACAGAGTATGTAGATGATGCTACATACTCTGTTGTCTTGGTTTGTAACAATACCTTACCAGAATTGTTGAGCAACTTGAGGCGATACAAAGAAAAGACAATGAAAGAAAATGAACCTTAACACTCCCACTCTATGACACTACTGTACAACAATAAAATATTGTTATATAACTACAATTAGGGGTGTAAAAAGGTTTTATTATTGGCTTTAGTGAAACGAAATACATCAACAAATGATCAACAATTGATAATTTAAAGAAGGATTACTTCTATTCAATATAACTTTTCTTAAAATCAGAGTTTAGAGTAAAGGACTCAATTCATGATCTCTTACTGAGCTGCTTAGCAAAGTTATGCCTTGATTACTTGACTTGCGGGCTGGGGAGGAGTAGACAAGGAAAGTGTAGCTTTTGGTTTAATAGTTTTGTTGATAAGTAGGTAAAGAAGTAAAATTCTTATCTCCACGTCTGATTATTTTTTGTTTTCTTGTTTAATCCAATAATATTATAATGTAGATAATAATATTATCATGTACACATTTCCAGAGACCTTGATCTACAAGTTTGGCCTTTTCCCAGATTACTCTTAAGCATAGGGAAAGAGTCAGGCTACCTTCTGGATCTTGTATTGTGCGTTATTGACTGACCAAAACCACCAGAGTACATTATAGAAATATGGAAATGCCTAAGATTTCCTATTGTTCGTTTTGGGATGGTGTAATAGAGAACTAAACACCTCACTTGATTTTCTGATGGAGTTCTTATCTTTCCAATTTGTACGGACAGGAAAGTAACTAAAGTCAGGCAGCCTTCAACTTTTCAGAATGCTCTTTCTTTTTCTCTTCATTGTCTGTAGAGAGCTTTGGCAGCTACACAAGGTGGTCTGGATTGTCTGCTGCTCTGAAATGGACTTCTAAATTAGCTGTGAGGATATGCCTCAAGGAGGTATTTCCAGTAAGCAGACTGCCTTCTACCCTTACTTTCCAGGCATAATATTCTAGTTCTAACAGATATCCCCAAATTAATTTCTTATTTTTAACGCATACAGGGAGCTGATTTTATTAACCTCTAAATGAACTCAGACAGTGCAGCCAGAAGCCCTGAATTCTCCATCAGATTGCCTTGTTTGTTTCCAAAGCAAGAATCTGCACTCTGCTTCTCTGTCAGCAAAGATTTCAGAAATAAATTATTTTATGGTAAATGCAAGGAACAGTATATGTGTACACCAGCTGACTGAATGTGACAAGATTTTGGTGAGCAACAATGATAGTTCACTCAAGGAGAACTGCTCAAGGAAACTACACAAAGAAGGAACCAGCAGTTATTTTCAGAAGGTAAAAACAATTGCTAGTACGAAATAATAGATCCAAGCTTTGGTTTTGTTATGGCAAAATAAAATAATTTAGCAAGGAGTTGTCACTTTTTTCAGAATGCAATAAAAATGTAAATGGTTCAGATTATATTGTATATGATTTAGAAGAGCGGATCTAAATAAAAAGATGTCTTTAAAGAAAAAATGAATTTAGGTAAAAATTTAGTGCATCTGAAAAAAATGAAAAAGAGAGAAAATATATACTGGGCTATCAATAAGACACCTGGACTACATCAAATATTTTCTTGTGCTATTAACATTCAAGATGGATGCAAGGAGAAACATTGGTTTTCAAAGGCATTTGGGAAAACCAGCCTCTAAAAAAATACCATCCCCCACCCTCAACAGACATTTTGAAAACACAGTTTCTTCTTCACCATTTGGGTTGCAGAGCTGTGTTGATTTAAGTGGCCAGCAAGGTTAGGGTTAATAGGAGAGAACATCACTGTTCCCTCCATCTGAGTAAAAATGGGTAACCATAGCCTAATTCTACCTTAGGATATAACTCTGGTTACATCTCAATTTATAGAAATAATTAGATCAAATTAGATCATGGAAAGTTTAATTAACCAGGCATAGTTTTGAATTAAAGTCCATTTTCTATGGAAATTGGAAAAGGCCTAAGTAATTCAGTGCTCATTATATCATGATTTAGCATCAAGCATCATGGGGGGCTCTAAGTCAGAGTATATGAGAAAAAGCAAAGAAGACGTGAGCTCTCCTAGATTTTGGACAGTATTTGGATGTCTTACCTCCTAGAAAAAAATAAACAGGTTTTGAATGTTCAAGAGAGTTTAGCAGGCTAGCTTTGAACAAGAAAAAAGTTCATTTGGACCATTAACTAGACTCAAAATTTCGTATCATTGTCCTTTGACATGCCTCCACCATAAAAAATGTTGAATGTAATTCTTGCTTTTATATATTTTTGAAATATGCACATAATCTACTACTAATGTGAAAGGGACCATTATGAAATATTTCACCCAGTGCAACAATGTCTAATTATAATTAATTCTATTAACATTCATTATGACAAATTAATTTGTATTAATGTGGATGTAATCTCATGATTTGATCAGAATTTGGAACTAATTAGTTTCCACCTAGTATAAAGAGTTATTTATTATACAAAGAACCTCCTTTGCTTTTGAGGTACTCTTGAACATAATTTACCACCCTGTGTATTATAGAATCTGTAAACTAGCAAAACTGTTGTCTGTAATACACTTCCTGATCCAGCACTACCTTGATTATGCTAGTTCCAGTACTCTGTAAGGCTCTGGGCTCCCTTACTACTGAGTCTGAGTAGACTTTTCACACAGGAATCCATTCAATATCAGTAACAAAGGTAAATTTTTTTTTAAACTTGTCCAAAATCCTTTTTTATTCAGCCAGAAAACATGAAGATGTTGTATATATATTTTAAATCTCTAGGTGTGGTGTTTCCATCAAAGATTTTTCATTGATCTACCTGTGTTTAGAAGAACTGATTTTAATGGAAATATATACATTAGAGATGTTAAGGATGAGGTTTTGTAATGTGTTTATGAAAACATGTTGAAAGGGATGAGAGACAGACTTTACCACTTTGGCTTTTGTTCAGCAGTGCTCTAGGAATCAAAGAGTTTCACTGAAATCAATAGCACCTATTACAGATGAAGGCACAGCTCTCCATGAGTAAGGGTCTGGCTACTAGGAAAGTAATATTGAGATTGCTTTCATTTTAATGACAGAGAAACTCTAAAACATCCATCCATGCTTTTGGTTGAAATGAGTAATGCCCACTAAAGTTACAAGATTTATGAGGGATGTCCAATTCAATTTCATTACCAAAAAAATTAAAAATTGGTTCCCTGCCTTTAAAATGAAAACCATATGCAAGGAACAGTGTTTTTCTAAATTGATGCAGGTACTGAGAAAAAAAATTCTTTAAGTAAGACGTGTCCTTTATTATTTGTCCATCATGTTTATAGAATTAGTTAGCAGAATCTAGATACTTGCTAGGGATTGTTTTAAGAAAGTTCTAGTCAGTATTTCATAAATGAAACAGCTTTTTTGATCCTTAAGACACATAAGTGACCTTAGATAATTGTGCTAAAAACGCTCTAACTCAAGTCCCATATCTACCCTCTCCATATCTAGAAGGACATGTCAGCTCCTTTCCCAGGACAAATCTTAGTTCTCAGCTAATACCTGAGAGATAACACACTGAAGAGCTCTATTGCATACTTGCTGGATTGACCATGACATGACATTGTTCTCATAGCTTCAGGTATATGAAGTGTGAAAAGTCCTTCCCAAATTTCTGACTGTTTTAAAATTAAATTAAAGGTGTACGTTCCCATCGCTACCCTAAATTGAGCAATCTGATGTGTAGTCAACCCAAAATGCACATCTACAGCTGAGTTGAAAATGTGGCTCTTTACTTCCTAGGGTATTGAAGTTTGAATGTACAAGTCAGGTGGCACATTCAAGCAACTGAAAAGCTTATATCTATTAGACATGTAATGGATAATACATATGCTAGATCTATACCACAAGTAGTGGTAAAAATATTTGACTAATAAATTATTCAGTAAGGCTTTTATCCATCTTTTTATTTTATACCTAAAAATTAAAAAATAAAAGAGGTACAAGAATCTGCTTTGTGTGAAATTATGCTTTTTTCCTAACAAAAAATTCTGAACACTTTTTCTGGCTGTATGTTCCCAAGCTCACAGAAGAGTGGAATAATTTTCTAAAACACATAGATTTTTCTTTTTTTCAGCATAGTAGATTGTGTTTACAATGATCTAATAATATTGTCGCAAATTTCAATGATAAACATAAAAACTGAACATACATTAACATTAGCCCTAAGATAAATTTTTCAACTGCTCTTGGCATATTTAAATTTCCTTTTCTGTTTAGAATAAATACATCTTGGAATTTTTATTCCAGTGTCTGCTATTTTTTGATTACATAAATTTCTGGTCTTTACTGTTCCAACAAATTGTCACCCCAACAAATGGATTTACCAGCCAAATCATCAAGTCAAAGAGATTTCCCTCAATGTGATTTGAAGCTACCTCTAAACTGTCAAGATAGGCACTTATCTTAAATTTGAAGACATGTCCTTCATATTTGCCTGGCAATATCACCTGAAAGAAATATTTTGTAAACTTCTGTTGACAAAAAGATATTCTGGGATATTTTGCACATCTTGAAAGAAAATTCAGTAAAAGGACACAAATTTTTGCATAAGTTGGAATAGAAGAATTTAACAAAAGTTTCTGTACTGTGTTGTCTAAAATCAATACGTCTTTGGAGATCAAATAGAGGCCCAGTGTAAGGCCATGTTTTCGAATGGCATTTATCAGATTTTTGAAATACCTGGTAGGTTGTGCATGGTTTAAATCCATCAGCCATTCCCAGAATGTTTCAGCACATCTGCATGTTTTACCTCAGCACATCTGCATTTTTTTATCTCAATGGATACAACTGCAGTTATGACCACAGACACACATCTTAGCAGAAGGGCCTCACTAAATCCCACAGTGGCAAAAAGAAGCATGTGCATGGTCCAATGGAAATGGTTTAAATTGATCCTGAATAATGCAAAATTTACTGATTTGTACCAAAATTTTGCATCTACCTAATAATGCACAGATTATGGTGTGCACTAAAAGGTAGAAATGATCTAAAAGCTTTCCACTAATTGAACGAAACATTTTTTATTTATATGACCTATATGACATTAGACAAATGTCCAAGGCTTAAATTAACTTCACAGAATTTAAATGCATGAATTGCAACCCACAGAAAGCAAAATGTAATTCTTCCATCCTGGATTTGACTCTTAAAATTGAAGCATTAATTTCAGAAACACCTAAGGGATCTAGGGAGAAAATTTCTATTATAGTTCAGTGGGATTTGTGTCCATAACCTCTTTAGCCTCACTTAAAACCTCAGTCAAAGATTAATCTCAGAATGAAATGCATCTTTTGCATATCTGGACAGGTCAAGACCTCTGCTGGAATGGAAGTTGAGCTTCCTTGTATGTCAGGCTTAGACCTATGTGTATGGAAGTAGTCAAAATATGTGCAAGATGCTAAACTACAGCATAGCACTCATTAGTTAAAAAACCTACAACAACCATTCTTTATAGACTGAAAAACAGAAATAATTTCATTGTAAGTGTCTGGGGACATTTTTATAGGTTGCGATCTACCTTCATCAACACAATAGAGACCTAAGTAATTGTAATTTTTATTTGATTTTCCTATTATTTTTTAATTAAAATTAAGGTACTAGAAAAACTCAGAGCTGAATTTTGAAATTCAGGAAGCTACTTCACACAGTGATTGCTCTCTACTTAAACGTTCAGTGCCATTAAGAGTGGATTAGACAGAGCTGCCAGCCTGAGCTGTTTTAAACAAATGGAAAATCATTAACAGTAATCTTTCGAATCTTTGTGCACAGGGCAGCAACTGCTGGAAGGAAACAAGACCAGAAGAGGACCTGTAGAGGTCTGGGTAAGCAGACACTGCTAGATTAATGACTGGCATTTGTCAGAACTGAGTGATGGGGAACTGCAGCAGCTTCATAGGCTCACCCCTACTAGTGGGTGTTGCCATGGGTACCAGCTCAGAGGTGTCACATTAAAAAAAAGGGGGGAAAAGGGAGAGACAGATGAACAGCAAAAGGGAATAAAGAATACACACACCATGGCAATATAAGGAGACATTCTATGTACACAACAAAAATGGGAAATGTTATGATATAGTAGAATGTGAAAAGAAGGAAAAAACAATCATGGTTGAATTCTCAATAAAATCCTCTGAATAGCATGACCTAATTTATATATCTATGATTGCACATTTTTATTTATTGTTTAAAGTCCAGGCAATGATAGAAAAGACTCCTATTAATCACACATTGTCTGACAACAGAAAAGAGTTATTTGCGGCACGCAATCACTATTCATAAATTTATTGTTATTTAGGGCCATGTGTAGTCTATAAAAATAAACGTAATAAATTATTGTCATTTAAAATCACAATTAGTTCCCAATTCAGCAAGTGACATCAACATCCCTAACCATCCCCAGCATGAGCAGTTGTCCTTTAAATTAGATGGACTGCTCAAACAGTTGGTGATTTGTGTCTTATCAAAAGTAATCTTCTGAGGTAGCAGAGAGGCTTGTTTTTAATAACCTAGCCAGGGGGTGAATACCAACCATGAGGCATGAAACACTTTTGGCTAAAAGGAATGGTCACAAGATAGAGAAGAAAAGGGGAAAAAAAAGAGCACAAACTCCCGCACAAATAAACAACCCCTACTCTCGAGGCACTCTGAGCATTTCCCAAAGGGCAGATGCTATTTTTGTCACTTTACTGTTTACTTGTTTGGCTTGTCTTTCAGTCAGATAGATATAAATGAAGTCTTTATTCCTTCAGATCCATTGAAAGTCTGCATAATGTCCATGTTCAGTGAAATAATTGTGGTGGTTTTTTGTCTCAGAAAGTTTCAGTACATGACAAAACATCATTTACAGCTGCCTAGAAATAAACAGATATAAATGGTTACATTAAGTACAGAATATATTAATTCTATGATTATTAAGTTACATAATAAAATATATATAAAGTTGTGTGAATTCTGTTTTTACTAACTTCTGTAGCACTAAAATTTAATTAACTAAAAAAATGAACTTAGAAAATATTTGGTGTGATGGGAAATAAGGGAGTTTAGTCCTGATTTCTAGTGAGTTGGCTTATCTGTTTCTCATGCATAACAATTGTGGCAATGGTCTAGAAAAAGCAAAATAATTAAAATAATATTTGCTTTATATATTTTATATATTTTGTTTTTATATATTTCTTAAATATGTTTACATTTAGCTGAATAGGTTATGTGCTATATTACACTTTTCAGAAAACATGGTGCGTTTTTTAACGATCTGATCCTCTAAACAATCTGTCAGTTAAACCTTGTAAAAAGAGGGGAATGGAAGTCAGAAAACAATTATGTGGCAAGTAAGAAACCGTGTAAGTCATACAGCTGCATATTGTCAGCTGCTTCCCTCTCCTTTTGGACATATGCCAGTGAATGAGGTTTCAGATAAACAAGTATTTACATGAAAAGTTACACTACATTACTAAGTATAAATGCATTTTAACACAATTTTGTAATTATGTTGGGTGGTAAGTTTCTCATTTTGTTGGGGACACTAAATGTTTATCTGGAATTTCCCCAGGAGGCAATTCCCTTACATTCATAAAAAACAGTATAACCAACAGAAGCAATGCCACTAAAAAAATTGTGTGCGATATGATAAGTAATGTTATCAAACCAGACAGATTCAAGAGAAATTATTTGTTATAATGGGTGTCCCAAAATTCATTTTCAGTATACTGACTCAGGTTCTGAGCAAATTTATGATGGTCAAAGCTTACTATTATTTGATTGCTCTTGAATGATATCTCTGGAATAGTTTGCTGTTCTTTAGCTTCTAGTAAGTGTAATACAAAGCCATTCACCTCTTGTCTTCAAAATCAAACTCTTGACTACAGTGAAATCAAATACAATATTCATTAACACTAATCCAGTCTTCTGTCTGAAGTAGTATTTCTTATTAGACAAACACCGAAGTGTATCAAAACAACTTTATGTGAACATCAATAAATTTTACTATGCAGACTTATATGGAAATTATTCTTGTGATGTCTGCGTTATTGTGCTTTACAAATCAAAATTTGACTTCTGTCTTCAGGGCTTTCAAATTTACTTTTCATGAAAATTAAAATCCCATTCTCAAAAAGAAGCATACACATTGCACAGAAACAAGGAATGAAGATAATATGAACAAAGGGGAAAAAAAGAAAGATTTTATCACCCAAAGAAACCTCTGAAGAAAAAACTTGACCTTTGAGTTGTCTCTTTGTTTTTCAAAAAGATTAAATTGAAATATCTAAAAGTCTAATTTAAACTAATTCACAAGCTACTGTACTATTACCTATTGTGGAGTATGGTAAGCTATATTATATGCAGAAATGCCTAGACAGGTAAGTGTCTACTGTGAGTGATTACTCAGTAAGTACAGATGACAGCTTTCTGTGACAGAATGTTTAACTCTAGTAGTCACAAGACCAAACAAAATTGTTTCCAAAAAAATATTTTTTAAATTTAGATTACAAGGCCTTGGAAAAGCATCTATTTTTTGTAAGCGAGGTCATCTCTACCCTAAATCTTTTGTCAGATAATCAAAACATTTTCACTTTCTTTTTTTTAAAGAGATGTTTTCTCATGCTTGAGCAAAATCACTTTGCTAAACAGCTGAAATTAGTCCTTCTCTGAAAAACAATCTACACCTTTAGGATCACATGGTATTTTCAACTATCACAGTAAAATGAGGATGATAACAGACAAATCCCTCCGGCTACTGCATCTTCTCCTTCTCCTCCCTCCTAAACACAGAGACCATATGATGGAACACACAGAACCACAAATTACTGTAGTGCACGGTTCCTACTTAATAATGACATCCCATAAGTTAGCAAAAATCTGCCAACATCTGCAAGCTTCTCTGCAGTGTTGTGAGCCAAAGTTAAAAATCATGTGTGACAGTGCTGTGGAAAATACAATTGATTCCATTCTGATTGTGTCAGTTCCAAACACAGACAATATTGATGATGCTGTACAGTAATCTTATTGGACTTGGGCCCAACTGAACATTGGTCTTTGTCAACTCATTATTCCTCTATCAGAGGGATCTCACTAGATTGATCTTGCCAGAAGCTCTTGATGTGTCTCACAAATCACTGTTCTGCTGTTGGCAGGCAGATTCGAGTACTGCACAGTAATTGCTGGATTTTTTTCCTTTCCCCAGAAGGCAGTGACTACATACTGCAAGTCATTGTCATACGAGAGAATATAACTGTCCTAACAAGATAATGTAGTTAACTGTGCAGTATCTGATTGTGCCAAAAAGATATGGTCATATTATATATGTTACTAAAGGAGCAAAATTATTTCAAAGCTAAACTTTTTTTCTTTGTCCTTACCGTCCCTTAAATAAATAGCCCACATTTTTTAGTGTGAAAACTTGTTTGGATAAATTGTATTATTTTAAACTGCAACGCAAATGTGGGAAGATCTTAATTGGCCTCTTGCCATTTATGTATATAGAAACAAACCACACAAGTGTTTGCACAATCAATACTGCACTGCAAAACTCAGACACAGACATTTGAGTATCTGACAAGAAGTGATTACATCTTGGAAACTTCTTTTATGCTTTCAGCCAGAGGACATAAACTTGTTGGCTCCTAAACTCTTCACTTGTCCCTCAGAAAGATCCAAGAAGATTAAGGTTAGTCTTTGGCCTGGGTAAATGCTTTCCTTAAGATACTATCAACATATCCTCTGGCTAGTCTTAGAAGAACACAATGACAAAACCAAATTTAAACACTTGATGCCCTGAGTCAGATAACCTGGATAATAGCAAGAGGCTGGACTGGAGTTTCTGCGGGAAAGCTTAGGCTTTATTTTGACTGAAGCAGCCAGCTTCATTCCCACAGTGCAAATGGGGAGAATAACAACCCTTGAACAGCTAAACTGAATTATCCAGCTCTGGCTTCTTGCTCTCTTTGTGGATGACTGCTTTTTTGGGAAGGTGCAGGGGCTGAGAAGTAGATGAAACACATTATGGCTGAGAAGGACTGTGATTCCTGGTAGTGGAATGGTTATTCTACTGAATAAAGAAGGTTTGAACGAATTGGACCTTACATTCCCTAACTACCTTGCACCTTACTTTACCTAATACAAGGAAATTGAGCAAGGCCATTAGAAATGGGTGTTGGTAAAACCCCTAAAAGATCAGATAAAATCTCATCTCTAAGTAAGCCAAAGAACTCAGCCCCTACTGAAATACTCAATCATTGTCAAATAGGTATGTAAAGATCAAAATACAGGCAGAAATTATGCAGGTGATGAAACTATGGGAACTATAAAAGGATGCAAAGTCACAGTGATTGTTTTTATACGACAGAGGCCTAAGCTACTTGTGTAAATAATAGGGAAATGTTTAAGAAAAGAAAATATTAAATTCTTCCACCTACAGGCAGCATACAGAAGCAGCAAAACATTATGCTAAATTACTAAAGACCAAAATACAAGGTTCAAGGAAGAAAAAAGAACAGTGTAAGTGCAAGGTCTATGTTTTCCCCAGCTAGATAAAGAAAAATAAATTTAAGAGATACCGATAATTTATGTCATAAAGTTTCAAATCAGTAGGTCAGTTCATTTAAGAATGTATCTTTAATTGTTCAAAGAAACTGCCTATAAATATGAAATTTTTGTCCTAGTTTTCCTTGGAGCCTTGGTGATTTGCTTCATGGTTTTTATTTAAAATAGAAACTATCAAAGCACTCTTAAAAATAAATTTGGTAAAAAACTAAAAGCAATAAAATAAAATAAACCAAAACATTTAAAAATCAAATTATGTCTTTGAATAAAAGGAGAGATCATGTGACGCCCAGGGACTGACTCCAGGACTATGAGTGGGTGACTTCTGACAGAAATTAGCACATAGTTGTCCACATACCCAGAATAAGCATCATGTGCAAATTTTATGTTGAATCTTTTCCCCCTGACCTGTGTTTTGGCTGGTGTTCTGATACAAGAAGTTCTAAATATAGCAAAGCCAGAAACAGGAAGATTCCAAAGATGAATCAGAGTAAATGTAATTTTCATTTTAAATATAATGAAAATATTGCCTTTCTTAACTTTAGATAATCTTCAGATTACAGAATAGGCCTTTCGTAGTTAATTATTCTGTGATGTGCTAGAATGTACAAAGTGATTCAGAGTCCCCAGACCGGAGCAAAGGAGAGAGCTGCTTTATTGCAAAAAACAGGTCTTTTTAAGCAGTTAGCCTATTATCATTCCATTTAGCTATGACAAACATAATCCAACCAGCTACCATACACCACAATGTGAGCATGTAATGGTTATATAAATTGTTTTTCTACCTCCAATTCAGCTGAGTCACTTTCCCATAGTCCTTTTCTGCTTAGCTAAAGTAGCAGGACTGAGCCCTGATTTTACAAGGCCCTTATTTTATAAGGCTTCACCTATATGTAACACTAGAAAATTTAAGACCCTCAGAGTAGAACTGGTGTCTCCCAAAGTCCTCTGCATGTCATCTCTTGCAGCTGGCCAAAAGGATGGGTCCAGGACCCTGATGCTCCTGCAATTGCCATGCTCTCTGAGTATGCCTTTTTCAGTCTGGATGGAAAGACACATTCCATCTGCTTGGAATGCTCAGTTCAGGATCTTTTTCACTACTTTTCCATGTTTTTTTAAATAGTATATCATAGATATTGATCATCAGCTATAATAAGGAGCAAATAGTATTTTCTTTTAATATGATGGTCAAACAGTTTTGTTTCTGAGACTTAAAGTCCACACTAAAGCCAATTTACCTAATTCTAATTGTGGTAATATTTAGTTTACTTAAATGTTTAGTAGAACTTTAAGTGGAATATAACAAAAATATTCTACCTGCCCTTTCAATTATTGTTCATAGCTGGTTCCACTGCAAGTTTATGGACTAGTGCAAGCTGAAGACTTCCCATTAATAATGAATCTGTTCTGTTGTCTGGAATAACTCAATAGTTACTGGGCCCTAGAAATAGAGAAAGCAAAAGGTGACCTACCATAGGACTTAAGCTTCTTTCTTTGAGGGTGCTCATACATATTCCAGACTCTGTGCTCTGAGTTGCTTATACATTTTACATTATGCACATCTCTATCAAAAACTTTCTTGTTCAATATCAGGCACTGAATATCAAACTACCAGTGCTAATGCCCACTGTAGAAGCAGAAGAGCTTTGAGTGGCCCAGCACCAAGAGGAGATTGCTTTCTCAGAGGCTGAGTTGTCTTCTCTGCTTTTTATCATGATATCATGCTAGTACAAAAACAGGGTAAGGAAATAGAGACTCAAGCTGTCCATATTTACAATATCCTCATGGTAAACATTTTATATTAACTATTCCTGGAAGTTCATAGTATGAAAATCAAGCTTTTATGGCAACTTAAATGCATGCTTTATTGTGCTATAATATTCAGGATATTATTTTACTTGAAAATTCACGTAGATCTGAACAATTGCACAAGTGTAATTTTGAAAAAGAGACCATCTCAACCCATATATAAAGAGTGGCTGTAAATTAAAGTATTTGGGGAAGGGGAAAATAGACCTCAACCGTACCAACTTCTGAGAATTTATCCTCTAACAGGTGAGGTAAAAAAATTATGATAGCTAGCAGCCTTATGTACTCTGTAGAAAGCAATAGTTACAATCTAGATAAATCACTTATCTGATTTAATTCAGACAATGCTGAAACCCTGATGGTGGTGTGGCCTGCTCACTATGAATTATAAGGTGAAGACTCAAAGATAAGAGAGTTACAAGAGCATTGCTAAGCAGTTGAAAGTCTCCCTTACAGACAATAATCCAGGGATATTTATATTTTGGTTCTAAGTGTGCGTGCTAAATACTAATCACATAAGAGCTAGTTAGCACAATGGCATTTGAGCACTAGAGAGACTGATCAGATTGATCAGATATTTGCACTCCTTGCTTTTGTTAGATAATATTTTTTTTCTGGTAAACATTTCAGACTATGTATGGCAGAATTCTTGGTTAATGATTTTATTGTATTCTCTTGGAGAAAAAAAGACCCCAAACTCAAAAGCAACCAAGAAAACCCCAAATGAACTGGAAAGCAGAGACTTGCTGTATGCATATAAGTAGCCTCTGAGTGCTCTTCATGTCTGTTTATCTCACACTTGCTCTCTGTGGGTATAGTACATAGGGACATGCCAATTTCTGTAGTCAGATTAGCAGTATGCTTTATTCCTATTCTATTTAATTATAAAAAATGAGCAGAATCCTCCATAATCCTTCTTTGGTTTCTTAAACTATGCCTGAGTATCAAAGCACAAACCAGAAATAACTGGTAAGCAACCACAAGTACATTTATGTTTAGACAGGACAGTGGTTAAATGAACTAATATTTTGATAATGCTAAGGTATTTAGTAACCAGACATAGTTTTCAGCACTTCATTTTCTTTTATGGCAATAGACCAAGTACTTTGCTTTACATTAACATCCATCAATGTCCCTGTAAAATTCTAAGGGATTGAATTTTTAGAGCTGCTGAAAATCAATCGTTTCATTTGTAACTAGAAGAGCACTGGATTTCTGAAAATTAGGGTCCTGTATACATTTGGCAATTCTGATTCATGTATGGCTTAAAGGCAAGAGTTTCTGCATCTCTGTTTTGTATTTGTTGAATTTTAGTTGTGTCAGGAAAAGGCTGACCAGCATCTCTCCTTCTTCACCGAGATCAGAGGCATCTGGACATTGTCAGTGTTGCTATCTCTCATGATTTAATCATGTGTCTCGTACTGGCTCATACTAACTGAAATGACTAGCTCTTTGAGACAGGGAAGTACAGGAGAAAAATAACTTTTGTCTTTATTTAAATAAGCTTCCAATCCCTATCCTTACTAAGAAAAGTGAGAATCATTATCAAGGTTACCTAAATGTTTGAAAAATAAGATGGTAAATTAAAAAACCTCAAACATTAAAAGGTACTAATTTTTCAAGATAATCTCTTGATTTGGACCTAAACTTTGGTAATTGGGGGTCAATTACATCTTGGGCTGACGTTTTAGTTTTTACCTTCCAAAGAAATAATCTCACTGTGAAAGAGATTCTTTCTTTAAAAATAGGCACAGAATTATCACAGAATATATTAATGGAGTAAAAATGTAGGTAAAGTAACATGAAAATCACATTCATATTATTTGATAAGAAAACCATGTTTCTTCAATATTAAATGCTCTTAACATCAATGAGAACTGTTCTTATAAAGTCTTGTATTATTAGTTTATCCAGCTGTGTCCCTAGCTGCAACCATATAGTATTATAGGTGAGGCTGAAAACTGGCAATGTCAAGTTTCATAGTGAAAACTGGTTTATCTTTTACTAACAATCTTAGCAATGTGCACTGACCTGACCTTGGAGTAGTGGTTTAACAACCTTTGCCCAAGCACTCCGTGGCTCTTCTTATATCTGTAATAGTTTACGTGATGAACTATGAAGAACTGCCAGATGACAGTTCTATTTCATTTTTGTCACTGCATGGCTCTCCATTTTTCTCACAGTCTTTTTCTCAAGGGCACAATTCTGTAAGTCAGTGTGGCAATGTTCAAGATGGGTATTGCTTTTTCAGTTATTGTACCTTGAAGTAGCATGTGCAAGTCTCATGCATGCTGCAATTCCAGCCCCTCAGTAAAACAAAATCATGGGGAATTTTATATATCCTCATTTCTTTCCTCTTGAAGATAAACTGAAATTGTAGAATGTGGATATTACATTAGGAAATTAGTTAAAAATATTAAAAATTAGTATAAACCATTCTGTGATTTTTTAAATGAATCATCCAACAAATGGTATCCCTTTATAGATGCTAGAAAAATTAGCTTACTCTTTAGAAATGTTGAGGCCTTTATTGACAGTTCATACAGAGGAGCAACAAAAAATAAAGAACAGAAGGTATGAAAGGAGAAAACCAGACTGAGTACATATCCCAGCCCAGTTTTTCAAAGAGCAGCCAACATTTCATAAATTTCTCTGCATGATGCATTACGTGTTTAAAGATATACATTTACAGCTATGGCATAGTTTTGCCCACAAAGAATGAGCAATTAAAGATAGCGTGTCTGTTCATAAAAATGCATTTCCATTTATTTGCACAAATCAGTGGATTTTTGCTTTTCCAAATGGTTTCAGGTGTATATGCCATGTAAAAATATTTTGATATTTTTTGTTGTGTGACTATTTCCCTTTTGACTTTTAGGTTATAACTTGTCACATGGACCTTGATAGGTCCATGTCAACAGGCATTTTATAAAAACCTAGGTTGCAGTAAAAATGGTTTGCTAAGCACAGAGTCAGAAAAACTCTTATTTAACTACTGCAATATGACTTATGGTACATCTGTTGATGTTCTATAAAACAGAAACAAAGTAAAATATTTTTTTCTACAGTTAATTCCTTGCGATTATGTCTATGTCATCCCCATGCTAATACTTGGCCCCAGCCTTATTTTCAGTTTAGTGCTAGATTACCTCTGCTCTTGTGAAGAGATGTCATGGGTGGCATATGTCAAACCCTGGTCCCTGTTCCACCCTGGCATATCAGAGGCAAAAAGCAAAGTCCTTTGTCATACGTGCAGAGCAGGAAGCACAGCAAGAGAGCACAGACCAGAAGACTGACTCATTATGAGTTTCTCCTTGGGTCATATACAAAGCACTTTTCCAGAGTGTTTTTCAATGGCCTTTTTTATGTCAGATGCAAAATTAAATGAAATGTTGGGGGCAACACAAACCAGAATTAGTTATTATTTCAGGCAGTTTGCAAGATCCTACCTTTTTTTTCAAAACATAACGGAGATAAACTTATTTTTTAATATGGAGGTGGGAAATTTGATGAAATCCTATTCAGTTTGATGGTTAGGAACTGAAAGATGGTTAGGAACTGAAAATTTTGTTGATAGTTTTATGCCTACATTCCTCTTTTTCTTTTTTTTAATTAACCAGATTCAAATCTAACTGCAGTGGACTTTAAATACAGATTTCTACTTTTCTGTTCAGTATTCTTTAGTTCATCTGAGCATTTTTCTCCTGCTCTAATAACTGCTATTCTATCAGAGACATGGCTTCTTCTCTCTGAGTGAACATCATCCTATCCTCCAACTTAGACTAGTATAATGTAGTATCCAACTATCCATTAATCTTCTTGCTCATACTGAAGATGTCCTGGAAAGTTATATATATCTGTGCTACACTTAGAGAAATGATAGGCTATGTCTCATTATGTCCATTAAATATTTTACAAATCTTTTCCTATTACAGTTTATTGTTCCTCAGTGAATATATTTTGGTGCCTGTTGATTATATATGTTATAGCCTTTAAGCTTTAACAAATGATTTACTCATGCTTTTGTTTCAGCTGGGTGTTTTATGAAGTATATATATATGCATGTATAAATATATATGTGTATATGTATATATATGTATTTTATAAATGTAGAAAACCCTTAATCATCTGGGGCAGAAAAATCTGTCTGAAACCATCTATAGGTTGGCATCTGAATTTAGAGGAAAATGCCATAAATCTTTAAGCATATTTTTTAACATGAATATACTCCTGCATCAAATGGAAAATCTTGGTAAATTATAGGCAAGCTGTCATAGTTGTCTTCTGTTTTAGAATAAAAAAAAGCTCAAAAATGTGTGTTGCTCTTCTATATGAACGAGTTTTGAGGTAAAGGTACCTCAAAGACTTGTGAGTCTAAGGCTTCATAATACTCTGAGATATAAGGTTGTTTGCTTGTGAGAACAGTGAATAAGTACTTGAGCATATTGTTCCAAAATCCCATTGCTGGCAGCAAGACAATACATGCTTCTTGTTCTATAAATCACCCTGATGTGAGAGCAAGGAGTCAAGAAGTTGGGAAGGAGACCTTTTAGCCACAAGGGATTTCACCTGCAGTGAATCTATCAAAGGCCATGAAAATTAGGAATTGCCATCAAATCCTGTGTAAAGAGGAAAGTGGCAAGTCTGGACTGAATGCATTAAAATATAGCCACATTGCAAGGAGAAACATTCTCCAGAAACAGAGAGCAAATTTTGGGCAACAGTGTATTTCCTTCCATAGCATGACCCAGAGCACACCCAGCCCATGGTTAATCTGCCACTAAGACTTTGTTTGTTGACAAGGTTGTTTGTTTTTCAGTCTCAGTGTGGGACTGCTCAAACAAGAGCAGTGCTCTGCCAGGACCAGTCTCTTTTGTGCCAGTCTACTAATGACACTGGGCCTGAGAGATGTCTTTGATTTTGTTGAAAGCCACTCACTGGAGCTTTTCTTAGTACATAACAGTTCAGAATCTTGCATTTCCACTACAAAATCTAAATCCTGCCAACATCTCTCCTATTCAGTTTCCAAGAAATGGATATGCAATCATCATGGGTATGCAAAGCATCAGCAGCTTTCCAATGTTTGGTTTTGATCCTGTGACCACAGCAAGCATTTTGGAGTTCCCTCATTTTTTCCTTTGCTTTGATATTAAAATTCTTTTGCAGGATCTCTTAAATATTTTTATAACTATTATAAATCATACAATACTGTATTCACGAAATCTTCGAATTCTTAAAATATACCTTTTGTTAAAGTGTAGGATGAACTGAATTGTATGCATCTGAAAAGTCACCATCGCTTGGTATCACTGACAAGGATGTAGTCATCATATGATTAGTGCTAAGAGGAACTTAATTTGAGCATAGGTTTCTCTATGTAGGCTTGCAATGTGACACAATAGCTTACTTGGGATTTCTGTCAATTCTTGTCTTTGTTGGGCTGCTCTCTTCCACTAAGTGAATGAATGTCACCATTTTTTCTCAGAAATCTGCAGTATAACATTAAAAGCTAGGCCTAGAGTATTACTAAAGATAACTTAAAGAGAACACAGTGAAATCCAGATGAAAATTGTAGTTTGTAATCAGTTTTGTACTATGCTGCAAGAATGAGAGAAGCAATAAGGGTAATGCTAATAGAAAAAAGCTTTTTACTTTATAATATCATAAATGTTTTCCATAGTTCAAGCTCTCATCTCAGTGAAATAAATGGTACTTCTGAAATTATTTTTTCACCTCTGTATAGTGCATGAGGTTTTATTGCTACTAATTTGGATATATAATTAACTGTATCATTAGTCATTAACATTATCATTTTTTATATTTTAAGAAATAGTTTACATAGTGTTAGGTCTCATCCTCTCTGAGTCTTTTTCTGATTCTGCTTCATATACAGTCTTCATTTTCACTAGGGCCCACAAGTTTGATTTATATCTCATTTACATCAGTAGGGTTTGATTTGAATAGAGAATCCTAGTTAAAATTGTAAAAGTGGGTCACCCTACAGGTTTGTCTGAACCTGTTTTTATAACTGTCCCTGGTACAGGAGCCAAGCAGGCATAGCAATAATGGAAGTATTATGGAGACCGCATACACTACACTATTTATTTATGGCTTACAGCAACATGTGCCCTAAAAATCTCTAGAGTCAAAGACTAGAACTGGCTTTATGGATTTAATTCCATGAACTTGACTAATTCTACTTTACCCCACTTATATCTTCATCAAAACACAAATCCCCTGGTTTACCTAATCACTTTGTGTCTAATATTACAAAGGAATACAGATTAAATTGCATGTCTCTCCAAGAAAAATAGAGATGATACCTGAGCTCTGAGATAACACTGAGGCTTAGGCTAATGGTTTGTCTGATGGAAAGAGCGTGCTGCTTAAGTATCCAGAAGTAAACAGGAAAACAGGATTATAAATCAAATGCTCTTGAAAAAGAGGTGTTCTCTTTAGAAGTACTAAAGTGAATGTCTTCAGAAGCATGAAGAGTTATGGTGGAATACTAACTCATAAGTAGAGTAGAGAATACATAGGTATGTTATAAGAATGTTTTGCAGGAATAAATTTAGTGTTTGTAGTTATGATAAGCTAGTGTTATGAAAAGTATGAATTAAAAAGGGGAATACCATAGAAAGCACAAGCTGGACACATAAAATAATCCTTTTCTTTTAATTGCTATTATTATTATAAAATAATCCTTTTCTTTTAACTGGTACTATGGGAGTTCGGTACGGCAGTCAAGAAAGGGATGAGTCCTTGGGACAATCGAGAGGACAGAAATAATGATCCAAGATTTAGACAGCATGTTCTACTAGAGCAAACAGAAAAGAAAAAGGAGGAATTTGCTCTGTGTTGTTGATTGGAGGAAAGCCATTCACTAAAATCACAGTAAAGGAGAGTCAGATTGGATATTATGGGCAATATTCCTAAAGTAGAACATATCACCGGGAAAGATAGCATTCACTTTTCTGGGAATGAAAGTTTTCAGGAGCACACTAGGCACAAATGTCTCAGGAGTAACGCAGGTTTATCTGGCTCTGTTATGGCAAGAGAATTTGGGTGGGAGAATTTTCTGACTTTTTAATGTTCCTATGACACACTGATGTTAAAAGGCTCATTGAACCTACAGTATCTTGACAAACCTTTCTCTGTTACAACAGCATTAAGCCAAAATTTCAGTTTGATTGGTTTCTGCAGAAGTGCTAAGGGACAATCTAAGAACCAGCATGCTGGGCAAATATGCAGCGCTCTTTCACAACAGCACCAAATAGTTTGCAGCTTAAGTGGATAGCACAGATGTGGGAGACCGGAGAGCTGTAAAACATACTAGGAAACACAGATAATTTGAAAACATCCATGTCTTTTAAAAGCAGCTGTGTCCATTTTGAGCACCTGCAAAACGTGATCATCACAATTCTCAGTGTCTTAGAATTGGCATCTGCATGATACTGAACAGCTGCAAAGGGAAATTATTTTGTACAGATGTCTATTGCTTGAGACCAACTTCCTTGTTCTGCATTCACATAGCATCTTGGCTGGTGCTTCTCATCATTATCACAATAGAAATCACACATAAAATGCAGCACTTTTTGAAAGTGAATAGCAATAAATCACGAAACAAGTATTTTACCAAGTAAGTCAAATCACAAGATTTAGATTTTTGAGTCTTGTCTGAGCAACCATCCATAACTTCAGGTGTGTGTCTGAAGGTTGTGCAGAAAAGAAATCCTAGGGAAAAGTCTTTTTGGTAAGATTTCAAGTCTTGCTTTACAATAGCCTTGAAAGCAGAATACAACTATTCCGTTTTTCTCCACTTTTCATGGCTTTATACAAGTTCATATTTTTTAAGCATTCATCATTTTCTTGCCTAGTATAACAAAGAGGATTGATTCTTTCAAAAAGTCACAAATAATCATACAATGTCAGAAAAAATATCAGCTAAGCAAATGGCTGTAATCTATCTAAGCATTCTGCATTTTTTAAAATGAAAACCAGGTTCTCAAGCAATATAACTTGACATGGATGCCATTTGTAAAAATGTCATTTTTAAAACCTATGCCAAACTACACCCACTCAGGAGCTTTCCTCATGCTTTCCAAATTCCTAAGAAAGAGAGAAGGGCTTACATTAGTTCTTAGACTAACTGATGTGAAAGTTTGGAAGGAATTAAGGATGTGGTACGGTTGGATTTTTGTATAGTCATCAATAAGAAATAGGCAATCAATTGCCCAGTTGTCATTTTCTTGCTATCAGCAATGCTGTGGCTCACAAAACATGGCATGTGACACCTGTCATGTTGATCTGCTGAGGCAGTTACATGAGAAGGAACAAGAAACTATTAGCATAACATTTCCAGTACATATTTGACTTTGGAAATTTACAGCTGAAGTATGTGGGTCATAGCTCACAGTCACTTGATTTCATAATGTTTTGCATATCCCCAAGATGTTTGAAAGTCTTATACATTCTTCAAATCAGTAGTTTTAATGTATTTGACAGTCTGAAATCTGCTGTGGATGGGACAATGTTTAACATGTGAAAATACATATTCATTATACAAAAATCTAAAGTATTATAATTTTGGTTTATTCATGACTGTGAGAATATGGCAGGTGAAAGATGGCTAGAGGAGGTTAAGTGATGTTCTTGTAGATTTGCTATGATGTGTAAGATAAAAGAGACCCATTAAATTATATATCTTATTTATGGAGAAGGAGAAGTAGCCCCTATGGATTGTCAAATACCATATGAAATATCGCCAAGCATAGTAATGTGCTCTTGCTAATAGGTCCATTGTTTGCCTGGGACCAAGGAGTAAAATAGATATTCAAAAGATACTTAATTTGTCTATATATTTTAAGCCATTTTCTGTGAGGGTTTTTTTTGTTTTGTTTTGTTTTTTGTTTTATTTTTTAAATTAAAATAGTACCTCTTCATTGCATTAATCTGGCATTCAAATAACTTTAAATATAGCAATATATGGAAAATAAATTATTGTCAGGCTGCTAGTTTGAAGCCAACACATTAAAATCACTTTTGGATTATGAATTATATTTAAAAAGCTGTTAAGATTCAGTATTTTTTATTCCTTTAATTAAATATTTAAAACACAGTTAAACTCTGTTTTCTGTTGGAAAACAGCATAAAAGCGTCCACAGCATAAAAGCACAGTACAACACAACTGACATTATCAGATGGTCTTTAGTTTGGAGTGAACAATTGTTTGACCAGTCACAGAATATACCCTAGTCTTTCCTAAAAGCAATGTAACAATATCAGAAAAGCACTTGGGCATTATGAAGCAATATATTTTGCTTTGGTCATCAGTGTGTGCAAAAGGAAACTTTCACTTCCAAAACTATTCTCCCAAAGAAAGAAAAACTCAGAATAACAGGGATCATCAGAAAAAAAATTATTCACAAAATAAAGCATAAATCATAACTGCTCAATGAAGAAAAATCTTAATCTTTTGTATTTAGTGACCAAACACTCCAATTTGCTTGTAATTCTGCTGAAGAGTAGTGTTGGAAAATAAAAACTATGTATTGCAAAATACTGGACTTGCTGATATTAAATATTTACTTTTTACGGGGTCATTGCTTTCCAAGTGCAGAGTTTTTAATTCCTCTGCATCCTATTAAGATGCCAAAATCTTTTTGCCACATCAATCTACGAACTCACTTCTCACTTGGAAATGCAGGTCAGGAATGTGGGAGCTAGATAGCCGATTCTCCATGAATCACCATAAATGCCGAGTATGTTAAAGCTGAGTACAAACCTGTAAGGTTCACCTTGGAGTTTATCTGGTCCTAAACATCTTAATTAATGCACATTGACATTTTGGCATGACAAGGTAATACTGACTTACTGCTTTTACTGGCCTTCACATTTGTTCTTCTGTGGTCATATTGTTAGTGTAGACTTACAGTGCTTGAAAAATGCTAGACATATTTCTAAGTACCTACCTCAATGTACAGTGAGATAAAGGACCAAAAAAAGAACATAAGTTCTGGTTCTAGAGTTAAAAATTAGTTAATCAGTTGAAATCAGCATTACAGATGAAGTAGGGCACTTTGTTTTTCCCCTTTTGCAGATAACGGTACTTTGTCTGTGGTGAAAAATGCAGTTTCAAATGCCTCGTGTGTGTTCAGCTTTGTTATTCCCACCAGTACAAACAACAGCTGTTAAGACTGGGTGGCCAAGGTTATGCCACAGCATAATTTTTCAATGATGACTGGATAAAATTTATTTTTAATTTTTTAAAAATAAATATTTTGTTAGGACACATTCTAAAAACCAGAAATTTCCTCTCCTACCCTCTCAAAAACTACGGCTGAAACTTTGTGTCTCTGATAGGCATACAAGTCTAAAACTGTACAGCTATTTTGACTTCTAACCTAACATTTAATTTTGTAAAATATTTTAGAAACCTTTCCTGTAGGCACACAGTTTGTGGTAATTGGGAGTGGGGCTGGGGCCAGCCTCATCCCAGTGGGCTACACCTGTGAGCAGCAGGCGAGCAGCATTGACAGCAATGGGCCATGGAGTGCCCAGGGGCACTGACCAAGCACCAAAGGGAACACAGGGCACACAAGTGCAGTGCATCAACATCAGAGGTATAAAAGGCTGGGCTGAAGAGGAAGAAAAGCAGATGCTTGAGGTCTTCTGAAGTGTGATACTCTGTATGAGTAGATGCCTTTTGCTGTGGTATGGTGTCACTCTGTGTGGGTTGAAGCTTTCTGATATGCTGTGGTGACACTCTGAGTATGGTGGCCCTCTCAACTGTGGTATATGCTGGGACAATTTCCATAGTAAGGAAATCTTTATTACCTATAGGAGGTATACTTTTAATCTATTTCCCTCTGCTTGAACCTGTGCATCTAGGTACTTTATTATGAAGTTATGATTCTTGAAGTATGCCCTTGCTTTAGGCTGTGCTCTCATGGTATAATTTAGCCTTAAATTCAGTGTCAGGTCTAATGATGAGTTTTTCATTGCCTTTACATGATAGCATTTTTCTTCTTTTCTGCCTTCACTCTCTCTCTTAGATTTGTATTTAACTTCTGCTATTTTGCTTTATGTGTGTGGCACCTGTGCAACCTCTACATTTTGGATTCAGCTTTCTGCTGGAGATATTTTTAATTTCCTTGCTGTTCCTTGTCATGTCTAAGACCTTTATTTTTGATTGCTCCTGTGACTTTTCTTCTTTTTTGTAAGATGTTAGAAACAGTTCCCATGGGTCTTTAATCCCACTTTCTTGCTGCTCTGGAGAGTAGTGGGGGTTTTTACATGCTGTTTAAGTGAATTATTTGCAGAAGGGAGGGCATACATAGGTAAGTAACTAAATTCATATTGCTGATCAGGCTGTTCCCCAGTGGAAGGAAAAAAGAATAAAAGTGAAGAAAAGAACAGGAGAAATGTGCTAATAATTCAAATAGTTCAGCATTACTTTCCTGTATTTCTTGTATTCTCTTTACTGTCTATAAATCCTTTTTGGATTCACAATCCCCTGTCCTCCACCCCCAAAAGCAACAAACCACCTGAGTCAAAAAAATCCCACAAATCCTAATACTTCTAATTATTATTTATATAAAATCCTTATCTTTCTTTCTGGAAGTCAGCTTAAGTTGTGAAAAATCCTTCCTTGAGCTTCACCAGAAGAAGTAACAACTTCGCTTCGTTCACCTGCATGCTTCCTGCATAAAACAAAATGCGTCCATATTTTCTTCTCCATCTGCAATTTTGTATGCCCTTATAAAATGGTGCCATGGTGAATAGAGTAGCAGAATCATGTAAGTGGTTGTTACTTTACTTGTGCACCATCCTGGAACTGCTTTATACAAGGCCCATAACAAGAATTGTAGTTTTAGAAGCCTTATACAAAAACGTTTGATGATTGTCAGATGCACTGCTTGCACAGGAGTCATTACTTGCTTTTCTAACCTAACTGTAAGCAAAGCAAACACAATGGTGAACACAACTGTTGAAGCCTTTGAAGCAGAAGCTCTCAGAAAAAGCTTTCAGCTGAATCTTTAAAGTAATTTTGCTGTTCATTAAATAGGTTATTCCCAATGAAGGATTAGCTTACTTTAAAAAAAGAAATAATAGAACTGAAAGGATATTTTTACTGTCTTCTGTATTTGAAGCCTAAAAATAGTATTTCTGTTTTTCCACTACTTGAATTCTCTTGTATATATGGCATCTCCTGGCAAGTTGGAATGAAACTCCAAGACACTAGGAAAGAATCAAACCTTCTTTAGTGCCTGCATCCCAGCTCCCAATGCCTGAGCAAACATGCCGTTGTCCACAGAGGGTCCCTGGTGAGAAACCTGGCTCCAGGAGAGAGTCCTTCCCACTTCAAGGTTTTGTGGTGAAATTTATGAGCCTGTCACTCTGTCAGTTGAAAGGGTTTCCGTTTTTGGCCTAATGCTGTGAGTTTAATATCTAAAGTTTTGGAAAGGAAGTGATTTGTTTCATTTTGCTTAGGCCTTTATGTAGCTGAATTATATTTCAGCGGTCCCCAGTATCCATAGCTACAGTACTTTCCCACTGACACAGCAGCACTTCCTGGTAAAGTTTCCCCTATAACTCAGCCAGCAAGCTTGTCTGAACTCCAGCTTCTGTTTCTCCAGTTAAAGCTAATTACACTTATATGGCACTGGATTTCCACTTCCTTCTTTTCTTGGGGTGCACAATTGCCAAGAAGATCTATATTTGCCAGGGGAAAAAAAATCCAGAATGTTGGTGCCAATTAACAAAACAAATATGTTGCAACTTAATGAGTACCCAGCAGATCAAACCTGATCTTGCTCAACAGAAAGGTGATGTAGGAGTAAATAAATGGCAGTGCTTAGCCACTGGCAGAAGGGGAGGGCATTTTGTTTTACCAGGGAATGCGTTTCTGCTTTGCTCTACTTAGTAGGACCATGCACTTTCTCCCCTTCAGACCCTGCCCACAGTGCCTAATTAATTCACATCAATTTTGAAAGAATACATGATTAGCTGTCCTAGGGCTAAGCAGTAGCATATTGAGTTACACACTAGAAGGCCTAGTTTGGGCACTGGCTCAGGATGGCAGGATCCATGCCAACATAAGAAGCTAAATTGGTTGCAGGGCAGGGGGTGGGGGGCTTGCCAACTAACTGCCTCGCCTCATGGCACCATCTGCCAATTTGTAGACTGATGTTGGCATCAGATCTAAAAGAGCCACTTATCCACTTGCACAGCTATAGGCCACAAGAGTGAAAGGAGAAACGTTTGAAAATAAAAAGGAAGTTGACTAAAAAGCGCATCTCGTCTAGCACAATGCCTGTCAGGTTACTGTCTACAGTACTTTATCATCAGATATGGATGTTTTTTAAGAAATTAAGAAGCTAATCCATGATAAGCATATCTTCACACCTGAGATTGCAAACAACATAAGGTTATAGTTCCCAGATGTAGTTACATGCTTCCTGAATATAATGGGATATACAAAACTAAAACCTCTCAAATTTTACTGTGAATTAGCTTCCAAAGCCAAAATTTAATTCTTTGCTGATGTAGTCTACTTTGGGCCTTCAAAAGTAGAAAGTAGAAAGGCATTCTTAAAAGAATACAAATTAATTTCAAACTTACTTCAGAGGTAACCTGGATAAGAACCAAGTGTTTCATGAAGGATATTTTGTTCTTTAAAGCTGTTCCTTGTCTTAGGGTCTACTTCAATTCAACATTATGTCAACGGGATCTTAGCAGCTTACACCTAGCCAGGAATTCTTCATCCTTTTCAATCTCACAAGGAAACTGAACCAATGCTTCTGAGATGCTCAGAATGTGTAACGATTTATGTATTGAGCTCAATTCAACCCTATCATATTGAGAGAATAATCAAAATATTAATACTAATGGCACAATTATCAACTACCAAAAAAAATTTATGAAGAAATAAGAATTACAAATATTGCATTGTTTAGATGCTCCATTTATTACTAGACATGATTCTGACCCTGGCTTCATCTGACATGGCCTTTAATAGATCTTATCCTTCTTCTCTTTGTAGCCCCTATGAAACTATATCAGCAAAAGAGGGGAATGGCTGGAGTGAAAAGAAAGTGTGAAGGAGTCTAAAATAATGTAAAATCAGGGAAAACTGTTTTTCCTTGCATTTTCTTATTGTAAAAGCTCAAGAGAAGTCCTGTTTGTCATTGGCCTTCTCTGGAACATGGTGACAGGTCCATTTAGTTGCATAAATATGCATAAAGTAGCTTGAGATCATTATGTCCTACCACCTTTTTATTCCCCAAAATCAAAAGGACTATGAAACTCTATCTGAAAGAGATAGAATATATTCCATTTTCTTCTCCTGTCCTGAAAAAAATCCTATGGTTTTATACAGTTCTTTTCTTAGTTTTGATTACTGAAATGTCCTGGTTGCACTCTTGGGCCAGACACAGCTGGATAAGATCCAGTACTGCCTTGAAGTGTGCACATGCAGATCTGATTAACATTTAGGATCCCACCAAGAAAAAGGAAACCTTCCCTCATGTGGAGGCACTGCAAGAGTTCTGCACCACTCCATGAGGGGAGGCTATACAGCTCATACTTCTAGTTGACACCTTACCCATAAATTGGCCCCCAGAGGTCTTTGGTAACTGTCTTAAATTAGAGCAGCCTAGAGCAAAGTGCCTGAGGCTGCTTCCATTTCCAGCCTCACTGATCCAGCACTAGGAAAGTCCTGGGACTATAGGAAAACAAATCCACCTTTGTACAGTCTCCATCCTGCAGTGAGTGCTGAAATAAGCACTCAAAACTCAGTGAAGGATTTTGGAAGCTAGATAATAAAACAGAATTCCAGAGCACTCTTTGTTGCCCTTTTTGTTCCTTTTAATGAGTTTTATACATGATAAAATCACAAAAATATCAAAATACCTTGAACTTGATGTTCTGCCAACTGCTATCCCACAGTTCATTTGTGGGTTTTGTGTGCATTCTACCATGTGCACACTTCATGTATATTATTTATTAATTAGGTTTTTTTGTTGTTTTATGCTATACTTTACCTGGACTTATTTCCTAAGCTGGTTAGAGCTTGTAGGCATGTGTAGCGTCCCAGGAGGATAACATTTTCTTTCTAAGATATTACGTTAAACCTATTAAATTATTTTCAAAAGACATTCAAAATGGTGGGGAAAGGAATGTAGCCTCTTTAATAATAAATGATAAGTATAAATACTTAATGGAGTAAAAGATACATCTTGTCTATGTTGCTGCTTACAGGAAAATGGATGGTGTTAATCTGCACTAAGTTACCTAGAAAAGAGTCAAAGTAGTGAAAAGTACAAAAGTATAATATGGCAAAATATTTCAGCTGAAATCTGTTATGTACCAGAGAGTGAGTTGTTGCTAAATAGAAATTTATTTTCAGACTAATCAAGAAGTTTGGAGGAGCCAAACAAACACCTCTGAATTTGGGTGAAACTGACTTTCACTGAGATGACAGGACCAAAGCAAGATATATGCCATTTTTTTAGAAGACATAAGAAACTTATTGAGGTGAAAATTCTTACAGTTAAGAGACAACTAATGCAATTATGCTGTAAAATAGTGGTCAGCAGGAAAATCTCACTGACAAGATTTTTGTCTTAATGATCAAACCAAATAAAACTAAAATTAGCAGAATAAATGCAAAGTCAGGGAGAAAGCAGAAATGTGGAAGCAAACAGGCTATGATGTAATGAAGGTGTGTATGTGACCCAAGAAGAAAGTTAGTATAAGCAGTGACAAAGCACTCCTCAGGCAGCTCCTCTGTGCTCTACCAATTGCAGCACATATGGTCCTCTAGCAGAGGGTCTCAGAACAGCGGGTTACTTTACATACCATATGTATGCAATTGGTAGGCACAACGGGGTTGCGTTAAGGTTATTGCATCTGCCCTAGTTCGGAATTCCCTTGTATTTTTAGGTTTGTGTCGGACAGTAATGTTATTTTAACAGCTTTTGTGTTAAATTTCACATGTTTTTTTAAACAACATTATAGCTTCCTTTATTTTCTTTTTATTAATTTTGACTTTGTAATAGGGACTCTGGAGACTTAAAATTGAAATGCATTGTAGAATGATGGCTTTTGGAAGTTCCAAACTTCCAGGAATGAATGTCAGCTAAACCTTCTGCTGTTTCACTGCTGTCTATTTCATTGAGTACCTAGTATTTTTCATTCCAAATATTTTGAGAATGAGTGTGGTCTGTGGATTATTTATAGAAGAATTCTTGGAAATATTTTTTTGTTCTGAATCTCTATCAAAAGTTATTTGTCTGCAGGAGTTCAGTAATATGAAAACAAACAGTTTTGATGGGACAGTGTGGTCACCAATTATATCTATTTTGTACATAATCAAACCCTTGCCATCATGTTGGATATGATTTAATCCTTGCAGTCAAGTTGGATATTTTACAATATCATCAAAAATTCATCTTATACCTGTAGTTTCAACAGCTGCCTAAAATATTAACGGCAAATATGTGGTGCTTAGGAAAAAATACTTAAGTGATATGGATGACGTTAACATGTATTTTAACAGAACCTTCATAACATTATGAAGTAATTCTGCACTATTTTTACTGCTTTGTAATCAGAATTCCTGTGAAGAAAACGGAATAGTCTGGAAAGAAGGGGTTAATGCTCTCCAATGGACACACATGTTTTCTGCTAATAGTATATCTGTTGCTTCATTTAACTTTGTTTTTATCCATTGTATGTTACCCACCACCACACACAGGAGACAAGGAGTGCTCTAATATTCAGATTGCAAGGTGAAATATACTTATTTTATCCATTACTGGAACAGATTAAGCATTGGTTTACCTCTAACTTCCTAGTGCCAGGATTAATAATGTCTGGCAAATGCATTAATATGGTGAAAGCAACAGGAGATGGCAAGCCCTTTCACATAACACATTTCAAGCATACCTTAAACTCTTTCATAAGTGCCTTTTATGGTTGACAAACAATGGAAAATTATTATCCTTGTACTGAAAAGCTGTGGTTATTTCACTTTTCTTCCAATGACAATCAACTCCTGTAAAATTTAATGCAGGCCAGTAGTGTATTTTTAAAAAGGAAAAGTAGGAAATAATTGGAAATTCCATAGCTCATGATAATTCCATAGCTCATGTGTTCTACAGACTAGGAAGCTACTGAAGCTGGGAAATACAGTGCAGGTAAGAAACACCCTCGGGGACATACCACATACAACATATGTGAATGTAAGGAGCACCAGGGCTTTGCCGCTAATCAGGTCATCTGTTCTTCTGAGACTGCAATTTCTGCAAAGGAGCCTTTCCTACATGGCATATTTTGTCAGATTCAAAATGGGAGGAAATTATGTAGGAGTTCGATTATTTAAATTATAGCTACAAATAGAGTTTATATAAGAACCACCAACAGATTTAGATATTTTAGATTAACTCAGAAATTATAGAAATTTATATTAAAGGGTAATGGAAATTATCTAGGGTCTAAGCTTTAATCTCCTGTGAAGTCTGTCAACAAAAGCCAGCTCATGCATGGCCTGAGAAAGCATTCCTGAATACAGGAAGAAATGTTGCTAAAGTCCATGAGGAGAGTGTTGTAAGCTTAAATAGAGATACCTTTATGTGGAGAAGCAAAACAAAATCCCCAAACTCTGACAGCAATAAAGATCAAAGATTTATGCAGTAGTTCTGTAAAGAGTTGAGTCCTCCAAAGTTTAAACATACATCTAAGAGCCAACAATTTCTGCATCTGATTTTATTGGGCAGAAGCAGCTCCTAAAGTTAACCAGTAAGAAAGTAATTTAAGCCTGTCAAAAGCCATGCACAGTTGAGCTCTCTGGAGCAGATGAAGATTCTCATAGGAAAACACTAATAATGAATAAGGGATTTTTTTTTTATTATTAACATTATTCTGAGTAGCAAGGGATTTTTTTTTTTATTAACATCATCCTGAGTAGCAAAATGAAAATTTTTTAAACTTCTAAAATTGAGCTGACTCTACCAAATGCTGCAACATTGGCAAGTACTCTTCCTGTACAGACTAATCCTTTAGTGGCTTGTGAAAGCCGACCTTGTCGGTTACTCCACTTAAATTATTGTAAAAGAATGGAGATGTTCAACATGTTCAGGTGAAAAAACAGAAAAATTGGTACTGTGTAACTTTGAATGAAGTCCTGGATCCTCTTGGGATTGACATAGTATGGTCCTTGCCATGGATTTCTCTTATTCATATTATATCCATGAGAATGTTAATAGCTCCTGTATTTCACACCAGGAAATCCCAAGCTAGACTATCATGCAGTATGTACAAACTGTGTTCTACAGATGCATATTATTTATATATATTTCACAATTGGACTGATTTATCTGCAATGTATTTGAACTCAGCAGCTCTTTAATTTTCAGAAACCTTTCCTGATGTAACAATTTATTACATCAGGATAAGCTAAGCTAATTTATACTAAGAAATGTATACAGCAGCCCACTTAAACTTTTTCCAACAAATTCAGTTATTTTCCAAAAGTTTGGTTGTATTTAATGCATTTGTTCCATGCATTTTACTTGAAAGTTAGTATTCATTCAGAATCGGTTTGCCAAAGAGACAGAAGCCTTCAGAAAAGACAGTGTATAAGGAAATACTGAGGGAAATTTATGGAAAGGAATAAATGCCCTAGTTACCTTAAACAGCTCATACCTGCAGCTGTACCCATGGTAAGGGTAAAGCAGGAGTTGGCTTGGTGGTGCACAGAAGACATTTTTACAGCCATTACAGATCTGACTGGTCATAATGCTTTTGCAGGTGTAGAAATCCCAAGCAACCACAGGGATATCTGCTGACTTCTCAGGTATGTGTTTATGAAGAAAGAAAATAATTAATTTCCAGAATTATTCAGCAATCATTTTATGCCTCCCAGATTGATTGTTGAAGACTTTGTTTTGAAAAATGGCGCATTTAAACTCTCAGCTGCTGTTTGCACTGGAAGAATTACTTTTCCAGCATTTAAATTTCTTCTTTGGAATGTTTTTTTTTTTCTTATTTTGAATTTTTGTCTTACTTTCCAGCATGCATTTAGCCCTTGGCAGATTGAAAGGTGTCTCTGTCAGGAAATATCATCTGAGGGAACACAAGATACTATACCGCACAAAAAAAAAAGGTGTGGTGTAGGAGGAGAGAAAACATTAGAAGCATTGCAAAAATACCTTTTTGTTTTGTGTTCCACAGCTTTGAAACTTTTCAACAGCTTTGAACTATTAAAAAGTGTAACTTGCTGACAACTTTTTACATGGAATGTCAGCTTTGTGTGATTTGAAACAGGTGAGATAATAACTCCCAAATGGGAGGATTATAATACTGAAAGGAACATAAGTATGTATTGTACCAGCAGCACCTCTCTAATAATGATTGGTGCAGATCAATTGATGGAATAGCTAGCCTTTTATCTGTACTCTTCTTAAGAGTTCACTTCTGCTGGAGTTTTTTTTTTACCAAACAGAATGAAAAATGTTTCCTTGGAACAGTTATCAAATTTATTTTGACCGATATGCTACTGCAAAACCACTAAACCGATACATGTTTTTTAAACAAATTTAGAGGAAATGATAGAATAGTAGAGATGTGTGAGCTGAGAATGGTTTTTAAAGTTTGCCATGAGGTGTCAGCAGCTCTTTAATTTTCAGTAGCCTTTTCTGACATAAGGATCTCACAGCAATTTACAGATCTACTTGCTTAAACTCTGTCAACAGAGCTGGAATATTTTCCTCAAATAAAGGTTTATATTTTGGAGATCCTTAAATATTTCCATGTGGCTAACAGAGATGAGTTTGTCTGTTTGTTATAAATGCAGATGTACCTACAAATAAGTTAGTAAATAAATGCAAAATAAATTTGTAATGTTTTTCTTCTAATTAGCTCAGTTAATTTACCTGCTGTTCTTTATGTTTACTACCTTCGTTAAGTTAAGAAGTTAATTTCTGTAAAAATTTTAAATATTAAGAAATTCAGTAATAATATACATCAAGGATGTCTTGGAGCTAGCATGTGTAATAAACTTTAGAAACTACTATGAATTTTCAAGTTAGCATGTTAAATATCATTGCAAATACTGTATCTTCAGGTTTCCCCAGGTGGCAATGTGTATTAAGAAATGAATGTCTATGTCTGGAAATGCTGTTCTTGCCATTTTTATTTTTGGAAGTTATTCAGCTGTTGAATGTAATACTAGTCTTGGGTTTAGGAAAGCCTTCAGAGGGAAAGTAGGACTGGAGGAAAACCATGACAACTGTGTTTCTTAGTGAAGTGGGCTCCAGGTAAAACTAAAACCTTATCCAGGCTTAAGAGATTAAATCAAAGCCAATATTCAGACAAGTTATCCTATTGTTATCCTGTATAACCTATTCTGTCGATATCTCAAATACATTGAAAGCTAAGGAAACTCAGAAAACTGGTCTTGAAAAGCTGTATCCTAAAATGAATGTTTGCTGGAAAAAGGAATATATTCCTGCACCAAACCCCTAGAAAATTGTAAGAATTGACTTCAAGTACTATGGTTTTGCTTTCAGATGCTAGGACTTAGCCTTCCTGCTAATCCTGAAAGTGCCTCTTATATTTTGTAATAAACCAGCATTTTGTAATAGCACCAGTAGTGCTATTCCACTGATCAAGCAAAAAAAAAAAAATCCATAATGATCTACAAACCTGAACTCCGACATTCAAAGCAACCTTCTGTGTAGGTGGTCATAGCATTCTGTTTGTGCTCAAACCTGCAGATTTCACCACAAAGGTTTCAGAGAAACCAGAGTTCAGGCTGATGTAAGTGCTTCTTTCCCCTTAATGTTTGGTCATCACACCTGATCACCACATTTTTATTCTGAGTTATATTTCATGAGTATGACATGCAATGTGGGCAGAAAAAACTGCAGTATGTTTAATCAGTTTTCTTTCTCTTGAGCACATGAGACAAAGGGAGGTGTGAGGAGGATGTGGCCTGAGCTGGCTAGTCTGTACTATCTAGCATGTGTGGAAAGTGATTTAAGATCAATAGGTCACACTTCACTTTGAAGTTCAGATACTGCACGTCTTTTTGAAAACATGATCCTGAAATGTGCTGAGCACCCTGGCTGAAGGCCAGGAAAACACATAAACACATGCTTAACTCTAATCATAGGACTAGGCCCCTTGTGTTAAAGTTGACATGTGCTGAAGTGCTGGTCTGGACTAGTGCCAGAAGGTTCAGCATCCTTCAGGACTGATTCCTCAGCCAATAAACTAAGGGCTGCAGCTTAACAGTAAGCCTAGGATTCTGTTTACATTTCCTGCTTGCATTTTAAAAATAAACCAGTGATTGTTATATACATAGAGTCCTTGCTTCTTTGAGAAAATTGGCATAAATGGAAGGACAAAAGTTCATTTTAACAGTTGCAAGCAATGAACAGGATGTTCACTTCATTTGGCTGTGTGCAAATCACCTCTTTCCCAAACAATCTCCTAATGACCTGCTAGCACAAAGCTATTCAATGTCCAACAGAAGTCTTGAGCTGGCTTTTGCAATGGTCTCAGGTGTCAGTGCACTCTTCCTGAACTTCCACAGCAGAATTTAAGTTCATTCTCACTGCTAAGTAGGCAGTTTTGTCATTTGAAAATGGCCAAGTTTTCTTCTGATCGTTTCTGGCAGATGCAGAAGGTAAGAACTAACACTGAGGCTTACAAAAATTGGAGTTTCTAATGAGCTGAAATCCACTCCAGCCTAGAAAGAGTTTCTATCTTTAAACTGTGAACACAGATGGTAGAGGTGGGGTGCATAGTTATTAAATAAACTTTCAATAAAGGTAGAAGACATTTCTGCAGGTGACTGTGCAATATCAACACAGATACAAACCTCCACGATTTTATCTCCAAGCTCTCATCCTCCCTACAATCTTTCTTTCACCATCAAGCAGAAGGATTGCTGCAAAGTTCAAATTAAACATACCTCAATGTCCAACTAAATAAAAACTTCTACAAATCTCTAATATGCTTACAGATTATGCTGGTTTCTCCCTGCTACATACAAAAGATTGGCTAAAATTTACATTGGTTTGTAAGAGTGTAGGAAACCTATTCTTGAATGTTTTTTTTCTAAATAATTGGAAACTAAATCAAACAAGTTAAAAAAGCTGTGTTATTGAATAATTTCTAAAGTTTAGCAAATTTAAAATTGTCTAATTGTTTTAGTTCAATAAATTTTCTGGCACTAAATACACTGGAGAATTATGAAAAAAAGCTATTCTAACTGACAGTAGGAATTATCTAATTCCATGTAAAATCTGTTCTTGCAAGATGTCTATCTGTCAAACTCAATTTCACAAACATTAGAGTCCTTGAGACCATTAGGAACTTATCAGACAGAACCAAAAGAACTTCCAGATGTTACTGATCCAATTTTCATGAATATGAGAATGAGAAATTGTTGCCTTAGTGGTAATGCATCCCTTTCCACAATTTCCAAACAGTATGAAAAGAATGATTCTTTACTAGTGAATGTATTTTCTTTCTAAAACTTTATGGATGTTCTAGCCAAGCATTTGATTTTCGTTTGTCAGAACTTAGTTATTAGCAAATAATAGTAAAACCAGTAAATATTTTCTTGTGTCTGAGACATTAAGCTCACTCTCAGAGGTTCAAATGTAGTTCAGAAGTCATGTTTTGTTTCTCATTCTTCAGATGCATAATGGGAATTCCCTTTCCTAGCTTAATGTATTTTTCAATAGGTGTCTGGTACCCAAACCTTTTGGTAGAAAGTGGTTGAAGCAGATGACTTACAAAGTCCATTCCAGGCACATACTTATCTGTAGACTGTAAATTCTTGAGGGTACCCCTAATATTAGCACCTTAATTGTTAGCACCTTATCATATTTAGGCTTTTCACTCTCAGGCCCAATTGGAATAAAATTATTGGATAACGTGGGTTTAATCCATTCACCCCACAGTGATAGAAAATGACATCACCTTGCAGTTAATTCAGAGGCAGAACCCTAAGGAATAGATGGTGCTTTTGTGTCTTCTGCCATCAGTTTTGCCCCTTTGTACTGTGACTCTGTGGTAGAGCCTGAAAAACACACATTGTGTGACTGCACTTGGAACTTCTCCGGTGTTACCAAGCTTCACATGTAGAAGCACCACTGATTACTTTGTCCTGGTATTGTTTTTTGGGGGAAGGGGAGCAGGCTGAATCAAAGATGGAATTTCTAAATTTATACAGATTAACTTGATCTGATTGTGTGAAGGAAGTTATTTTAGAGCATTTCCTTTATTTTTCTTAAAAGAGTAGCCTAAAAGGATCTTTTACAGGGATCTTTTTCATATTCTGGTTTTGTTTAGCTATCATCTGCTGTCAAAGGTGTTCAAACAGACCTGAACGATGAGTTGTGGCACTGTGGTAAACTGCCTCCTTTGGAAGATTTTTAGAAACCCTTCTTTGAAGGTTTGGCCTTTAGCCTATGAAGGTCAAAACACATTTGGGAGCTTATATTATTTGTCACCAGAGAGAGGCAAGGGTAAACCTAGAAGCACATTTCTCTTCAGAACCCACATGACTAAAATTAAAATAGTATGTCTGGTATGTATACAGAAAAAAACCCACTGGATTTTCTTCTGTACTCTCAAATAGATCCAGTAGGTAATTAATCAAAAATAACATATATCACGTGTGTAAAATAATTGTATAAATGTGTGTATATATATATCTGTATATAAAAAATATATGCAAAATTTCCATGTCAAGTGATAACAGCATTAATATATTAGCTCAACAGAATTCTGCAGGAAAATCCTGATTCCATAAGTTTAAAGCCTGGGAAACTTGTGTAGCCAGCTCCACTGGAAGTGATGATTCACAGATTTTTTTATCTTCAAGTTAAAAAAAGTAACTTTGTCATAGGATATTGCTACAGAACCGATAATAAAATTCAGTATCTGAATGCCTCAGATGCACCTTTCATATACAGAGCAAACTTTAACTTTCAAATTTGATACCAAAAACACTGACAGAAAAGGATGCATGCTTCATGAACTGGTATGACAAAAAAGGAGATAATTATTCCACTAAAAGAATTTTTAGCATCATTGTCCATCACTCATTTTCAGTCCTGCTAGAACTAGTAGGAGAATATAAAGTCCTGTAAAATAAATATCCTCGTATTTTAAAGCAGCCTAAAATTTTATTGAAAATTTAGAACTAGATTTTATTAGCATGAGAGAAACTTGAGGGATGTGGAGTTGTCCCAGTTCTGCATTAATTTTCTGTTATGTTCAGAAAACTACTAAAAGGGTATGGTAAACCCAAATATTTCTTGTACTTTTATGGATACTATGAGCTGAACCAATTCAAAACTCTGGATCTGATTCTTCATATCACCACATATTAAAATACAAAAAAAATTGACTAAGGTGAAGGAAAATTCTTTCTAAACTGATCCATAATATTTGTCATATGCTATAATCTAGGATATTGGACTGCATGAAAGATCTAATGAGTCACTAACACAGAAAGCAGAAGATTTATGTTATACTATGTACTCTACCATTAATCTCTTGTGTAGTCTAAGAAAGTCACTTCCCTTTGTCTGTCTTGATTCTCTTTTTCCCCTTGTCTTTTCTATATGGAATATAAACTTTTAGATATTAAATTGGCAGGCTATATTTTGATATGCTAATATCAGCCCTAGAACTCCAAGTGCTGGATCAAACTCATCACACCTGCATTCTTTGAAACCTTCCTCCAGTAAGAACTCGCTCTGAAGGTATGGGTTTGGGTTTTGTTTGTATTCTGGAATGACATGGTACTAGTACCCTGTATGTGCACTAGGCCTCCTCTGGATGTTTGCATTTACATGTGCTGTGTTGTACTAAAGGAAAATGTAGGTCCATGGAATAACACTGAGATTCACATCTGACATTTTTGACAGAGATTGTACAGTATTGACAACATAAATGTAAAATGGAAACATGAAGAGTAACATTTACTAACATCTAATTAAACCGATCACTGGAAATAATTTCGCTTAAACAAAGTTACAGAGACTCATTCCCTTCTCACTCCCTCCCTTCTCTCCCTTCATAGAAGAATCACCATTACACCTCTGGAAAGAGGTCTAATGTTCACACTTCATCAAAGGAGGATCAAACATCTTAAACTGTTCCTTTTGAAGTTAATAGTTTCCAGACTACCATTAGTAATTTCTTTTAAGTGAGAAAAGTCCCAGTACTGAAAATAAAAGCAAATACCCAATATTGCAAAACTTTTGTCTATAATACCTAGTAGACAATTTTATTGGGACTTAAAAACTGTAGTATAGTTTTTTACTACAGAATTTTAATTGGATCCGGTCCTGTTTAACATCTTTATTGAAGATATGTATGTAGTGATTGAGGGCACCCTCAGTAGATTTACAGTGATACTAAGATGGGTGGGAGTGTTGATCTCTGGAGGGAAGGAAGGCTCTGCAGAGGGATCTGGACAGACTCAGTCAGTGGGCTAAGGACAGCAGCATGAGGTTCACTAAGGCCAAGTGCCAGGTGCTGCGCTTGGGTCACAGCAATCCCAGGCAGTGCTACAGGCTGGGGCAGAGTGGCTGTCCTGCAGAAAGAGGCCTGGGGTGCAGGTCAGCATCGGGATAAGTGTGAGCCAGTGCTGAGCCCAGGTGGCCAAGAAGGCCAGTGGCGTCTTGGCCTGTATCAGCAATCGTGTGGCCAGCAGGACCAGGGCAGTGACCATTGCTCTGCACTCAGCACTGGTGAGGCCACACCTCAAGTACCACGTTCAGTTTTGGGCCCCTCACTTTGAAAAAGGCATTGAAGTACTGGAGTGTGTCCAGTGAAGGGCAGCAAGGCTCTGGGAGATCTAGGGAGCTTGTCTTTTGAGGAACAGCTGAGGGAGCTGGGCTTGTTTAGTCTCGAGGAGGCTCAGGGGAGATTTCATCGCTCTCTACAACTACCAGAGAGGAAGCTGTAGTGAAATGGGCCCAGTCTTTTCTGTTGTGCCTGCAGTGAGAGGACCAGAGAAAATGGCTTTGAGATAGGAGATTCAGACTAGATATTAGAAAAAAAATTCCCTGTTGATGCGGTCAGACTTTGGAATAGGCTGCCCAAGGAGGTGGAGTCACCATCCCTGGAGGTGTTTTAGAGGTGTCTGGATCTGGCTCTGAATAATGGTTTAATGATTTAGGGGTTACAGTGGTAGTTAGTGCTGGTTGATGGCTGGACTTGATGATCTTTAAATGTCTTTTCCAGCCTTGATAATTCTATGGATTTTATGAAATACTGTCAAGTTATGGACATTTTGTGCTCAATATATTGTGCTCATTGTGATGTTTCTGTTGTGCTATTTCTTTCATTGCTCATATAAGAAATAATATTCAGTAGGATGCTTCGTATATTTGCAGCTAAGTTAAACAGCATTGCCCCCCAGTCTGGATTTAGCAAAGTATTGTACCAAGTTGTATCATGCAAACAAATGCATGATAAACATTTACTGAGAAGCAGAGTCTTTTTTATGCATTCTTTCCTTCCTTCTATGTTGCCAAGGTGACCATGCAGAGATAAACCAGCTTAAAATATAAATAACCATATCCCTGAATATTTCAAATTCAGAATGTCTACTGAGTAACATTAGAACTGTCAGACTTACACAAGTAATCATATCTGAAAGATCCTGCAGCTTTTAGTTACATTTCCTTTAATGTTATAGTATCACAAGAAAGCAATCCGCTGAATTATATTTTTGCTCCCATAACTTGCAATGCAGCAGTATTCTGCTCTAGAAAACAAATTGTTCAGAAAAAGCAAATCCAATGTAAGACTCAGAATTACTGTGATGTCATACTATGATGACAGCCTCTGACAACCAGCCTTTAGCTGATAACCTTCAATGTACAATTTTTACAGAAGTTCACTCGACTGTCAGCAACTAAACTGCCATCAAACACTGGCTTAGGTTTTCTTTCAAACACTTTTCAATTTTTTTATATTTCAGCTTTATGGAAACAAAATACTCCCCAAAAAGACATAACTGAGACATGTAGCTCCAAGGAGACTTCACAGCTGAAAGTCTCAAGGTCATTGTATTTGTTCTTCATATGCTGTTCCACAAATGCTTTTAACCCAGTTAAAAGACCACATTTCAGAGGTTAGTAGCTGAGAGAGTATATGTGCAGCTTCCAGAAAAGGAGTAATGCTCTGGCACAAGAGCTCTACAAACTTTTCCTAAAAATGGCAGAAGACTCCTAAAAGTATTTAAAAATTACTAAAAAGGTAATTAAAAATCCCTACAGAAGAATCAATACTTTTCTTGTTTTTCAGATGCAGAAAAGTGTAGTTTCCAAAAATCACACAGTAGTGACATGCATTCATATCTTTTTGCTCTTTTAAAAATACTACTCCTTAACACAGATCAGCCAGTAATGCAGGCAAGGTAACACTGTCTGTTACTAGGCTGAATTTTTTGGCGATTTCCAGACTTATAAGTGCAGCTCCTGAGGCATGGGCAGAGCATTCACAGCAATCAAGTTCTCAGAAAGATATCATGTGAATTCAGGAAGCTAACTTATGCTTACCTTTTAAGACCTCTGTGGCATGGAAGAGAACAAGATTTCTGTCTTCTCAATGCTAGCTACGGCATTTACCTGGGAAGCAGAAGAACAAAGTTTAGAATCTTTCTCAGACATAAATGATCCTTTTCCTGCATGTTGGAACAGTCTGATCCAGAAGGTTTCATGCAGGCTGCAACTCAGCAGCTCCCTCCTGTTCTTTTCTCCATCTCTGCTATGCTGGACTGGATTCCACACATTTGACAAATGTTACCACAACTGTTGTGCCAGGTAAAGGAGAATGCAGGGTTAATCAGACAGTAAGGAGCTGAAGTCTTCCTCCCCTCTCAGGAAGCAGGAACACAGAATTTACCATGTGGCACCACGGTGGCAATCAACTCATGAGGATTTGTATAGGCATGGTCCATATTCTTGCTGTCCTTCTCCTTTGGGAGAATCTTATGCCCATCAGGAAGTGCTGGGGCTTTCCACTTATGTGCTTAGAAAGGGAATTCTGCATTTTTTTCCCTTATGCGTGCCTGTGTTCTGCCACTATTTTAGGGAAGCCAGCTCAAAATGAAATAAAGACTTGTTTTGATAAAGATTTTCTTTCATATGTCTAAGACAACAGGAAAAATCCACTGTAAGCTCTTGAAGGGCAAGATGAAAAAACATATTCTGAAGTGGATATGAGGTACAGAGTAAGATGAAGCAGGACTAGGGAGAGACTAAGAGACTCAAGTAAGAAAGTGCAACCAGGAAGAAGGAGACACTCAGAAATGTAGCTTCAGGTATCAAATACAAGGAGAGGAATGTGTCAGTGGTGGGATGACTTACTGAGCAAATAGAGAAACATCCATTAGTCACACTCACAGACTAGTTCTCAGGTGATGACATCTTTAAATGCCATTTAATTGTTCTTAGCTAGAAAGGCATTTAATGCTTCTAATGAACTCTAGCAATTAAAAACTCTACAGAGAAATACGTACGCAGCAGGTTTTTCTCTCAAAGCTAAG